>NW_019174404.1:9236516-9335045 GCF_002260705.1 Seriola dumerili
TATATATATATTTTTTGTGTGTGTGTGTGTGTGTGTGTGTGTGTGTGTGTGTGTGTGTGTGTGGTTGGTCAGAACCGCAGGGTCAGCAGGGAAGGTCAGAGGGAACAGCAAGGCTACAAGACCCCTGCCAGCCAGCCAATCAGAGTAAAGGCTCTGGTGGACAGCCAATGGTAGAGTGGCTTGGTGGCCTTTGATGGAGGGGCCACCATTAGCCTCGTCCCTGAACAACAGTGCTGGGGGCAAGATGGCCGACATCCAGCACTGCAGAGATGGAGAGGGTGAGGGTAGAGATGGATGCAGAGACAGAGGGAGAAAAATGAGCGAGTGAATTGATGGTAGACGGTAGAATAATGAGAAAAAAAGATGGAAAGAAGTTCAATTAGAAAGTATATGTTTACAAAAGAGCAGAATATGAAATCAGGGATGTTTTTAGCCACACTAGCGGCATGGCTCTATGGATGGTAATGCTTGTCTGGAGGTCGGTCCATCAGTTTGATCCAGACTGAAATATCTCAACTATCATATAGTTTGTCATGACATTCGGTAAACACATTCATTTCCCCCTCACGATGAATTGTGATAATTTTAGCTGTGCCCTGACTTCTTATCTAGCAGCATCATCAGATCACAATTTTCTCTTCAGTGACCTGCAAACTAATGATGTTCACGTCAACCTCAGCTCTACTCTGTTTGGTAGTAATTAGTAAATGTTAGCATGCTAACATGCTAAAGTTTTAACACTGTCCCTGCCCAAACATCAGTTTAGGGTTAGGGTACGTTGTATTACAGTTACTAGTTGTTGAAGAGGGCAGGGGTTGTGTGACATGATAAGAATGGAGGGATCAAGAAAAGATAGAGACTGGCCGTTTTTACTGTAACTATCTGCAAAGAGGAAGGTACACATCCTTTCTTTTGTTTTTCTCTACACAGCTAACTGTGCCAGTTACTTTAAGATAACGCAGATTTCCATTAGTTTTACTCAGGGCTGCTAATGAACGCTTTAAAAGTTGTGTTTTTGATAGAAAAGATATTAAAGGGGAATACGCTCTGTATTGAACAGAGCCTGATGATATGCACGTTTTTTTTGCAACGGCGTAATCGTCACACCACACTTTTTTTTTCTTTTTTTTTTTTTAATCATATTTGAACCACATAAGCATTTAACATGGTTGAAGACATTTTCAATGAAGCAAATTCTCGGAGGCAGCAACATTAGTTATAGTGAGTTTACTCAGTGTGTGTCGGAGAGCAGGCGACGTCTGCTTGTCTGCTCTGATTTAAATGAAGACCAGATGAATACTTATAGCCATTCTATCTGAACAGACTGTGTCACAGATAGGTTGTGACACGCGATGATGTAAGGTAACATTTAATCTAAAGAGGACAAGACACGCAGATCACTGTGATTGCACATTCAGTAAAAATCCATTTTCTGCCATTCAAATGAGGTATTAACTGATGTAACTTACAGTGTGTTGTAAATGTAAACATTTAAAGTTTTAACTGGTAACAAACCTGATCTCCTGAAGAAATGATGTGGGGAAACGGCACTGCAAATTTGGCAAGGGCCCCGCCATCCCTCTGATTGGGTAATATATATATATATTTTTTAAATCAAAGGATCGCATCTCAGCTTCCAGTAGATAGACCTGACACACTTCCTTCTACTGAAGTGCAATACATACTTTGATCACTCAAACAGACTACCCTTACCACACATTACAGTTTAGAGAGGCATTGTTTTACTTGTTTAAAGCTGCACTTTTTTTTTTTTATATACTACAGATTAAATGTCTATGTGCTCTTTTTAGTGTCTTTACTGTTTTGAATCAGTCTCACCAACTTTATTTCTCTCTCAACCCGCTGTACGCAACCTGCCAAGCAAATCGTCAGACAGAGTCGGCAGCTATCTGGTGAACGTAGTGGAGAATTTAGCAGCTGCGAGGGCCAGATATTTCCCTCAGGAGTTGGTGGAGAGCGAAACGGAGCTAAAAGGAGAGTGAATGTTGGACTCTAGACACGAGCACAACTCCAAACGAGTGCTAGTGTGTTTAATGTGGCTGTGTGTCTGATGTGTAAATATGCAACTGTGTGCCAACATGTTCCACATATCAGCTTTATGAGGAGATGATACAGTATCTTGTTGTTGTTGTTTACAGCTTGTTTCGCTACCCTCAAGTGGCCAAGAGAACTAATTTAAAAATGTATTAAAAAAACAGGGAAGAAATGGACACAACAACAACAAGACACAAAAACACAGAGACATGATAAATACACTGCATGCAAAAAGTTTCAGAGTACGTGAAACAAAAGCAGAATCAGCTCCTGCACTGATGTGCCCTTTCGTCTTTGCGCCTTCATTTTCATTGGAAATCACCGACCAATTGCCAAAGTTTGAGCAACCTAAGTGGCAGTGGCAGGAAAGAGGGGGAAGTCTGTTGTTCGGATGAACTAAGCCGCTGTCTCTGTCAGTGGGCTGAAAGGCAAAGCTGTAAAAACCTTAAAGAAGAACACAAACATGCCACTCACCCCAGCCCATAACACAAGGCCAAAGATTGAGTAAGACAAGGATTTAGAAAGATAAATGAAGCAAAAAAAAGAAAAAAGAAAAAAGATGCTCTTCAGTTGCAACAAGAAACAAAGGCAGAGTGGGAGAGATGGTGAGAGATGAAGACAGAGAGGAGGCTGCCGTAGGGAGGTCCATGGATGCCAGGGGTGCTCACGATTGTACGAGCGTCTGAAAAGCGTAGAAGTGATGGCAGCTGTTTGGCCTCCTAATCAAGGTACACTAGGCCTGGGCCTCCTCCAAACACACTGATGTAAAGCTGATGAAAATTTTGACAGTGCCACATAGATGACAAAAAAAAGAAGAGGAGAATGCACCCACCTACATGAGCCCATACACCTACACACCGCAGGCCTCCTTAATGAAAGCCCGAATCTGCTGTGATCTTTGAATTCATTTAGCTTCATGAATTCAAGATGCAGGATGATGACATAATTGTGAAAACCTTTTTCATGCAAATGACATTGTGTCTGCAGTGATTGTGGCACTTGTGCTTATTTGCGGGGGGGGGGCCTGTTTTCCCTTTGTGTGTGTTTACGCAGGTATGAGGCAGCAGAATGACCGCGGTACTCAGTATCGTTCAGCCATCTACACGTCCAACCCCGCTCAACAGGAGCTTGCATTGAAGAGCAAAGTGGCCTTCCAGCAGGTATAACACCCACACAAACATCACAAGGTTTCATTGTGACATTTACTTAAGCATGGAGTTACATATAACCAAACCGTGTGCGAAGTAAGGCAGGAGCGGTAGAGTGTGTGTTGGGAAAGTGTTAAAAAAGTGTGAAGACTGATTCCCTTTTCTTTCTTTTTTTGTAATTTGCTGTTTAGTATTGAGACATAGCATGAAACACACAGGGCCTATGTTAAAGACTGATGTCATGTATTTACTTATAATAGTTGATGTTTGAATTTGAATTATTTGAAAAAGGAGAAATCATCAGAATGAACAAAACATCATTTTGTCATCATTTAAAAAACTTTTTTTTTTTTTTGGGCCGTTAAGTGGGGCTAAGCTGTAGCGGAGGTGGAGGTGTCTCAGTTATTTGAATAGCAAGTAAAAGCCTCTGGAGTGGTGACCTCTCGGAGTTGGATGCCGTTTAGTTAAGCAAAGCCACCTCTGTTCAGTTGATCCCCAGCTATAATCTAATCGGTGACACCTCCTCTTTTAAACTGAGAGAGAGGAAAGGGGTCAATAGGTCATCAAAACTCATTTCCAAATCTCTGCCTTTCAGCGGCACACGCCACGCGCCCCCCTCCCTTTTGTTCTTTCCCTCCATCTGTCTGTCCATCTATCCGTTGATCCCTCCATCAGTTGGGTTTGCTCGTGTCCTCTCTCTCGAAATGGTATTCACGGACAAGCTGGCAGGGGGCAAGAGGGGAGAAAATTACCGTCGTCATGGTTACTTAGGACACTGGGGTCAGCAGTCACAGGCCACAGGGCTGTCATGTTGCCGTGACAACAACCTCCTAACCTTGGCCTTGGGCTGGGGTCAGAGGTGAGAGTGGAGTGGCAGCTGGGACCAGGAAGGTGGGGACGTGGGGGGAGGAAAAGCAGGAAAAGAGAAAGAAAAGGAGGCAATCAGATCAGAGGGCCATGACTGACAGGCCATCAACTGACAGTGACCCCCACCCCTGTGGCTATCAACTGATGGTGACCCCACACACTCACTCACTCACGCACACACGCGCACACACTGCATTTATAAGCCATACACTCTCACAGTGTTTAGAGAGACAAAACCACAACTGGCATGGAACAGTAGCAAGAGGAGTGTAACAGTCATTTTGTACATATAGGGTGCGTGAATAAAAGAAAGAGGGAGAGGAATGCGCAGATGTCAAACATGCATCCCAAAGCATGATGGGATCCAAAATATATTCATCACAAGAACAAATGAGAAAAAAAACTTGAAAGTTACAAAGTTCCTTCCTGACCTTGAAAACAGCAGTTACAGCAGCTGACAAAAACAATCCCCCCTCGGTATCCTTTTAGCAGTAGAATTGTAGATATTGAAATTTAGATATTTCTCTGAGCACTGTTACAACTTCTCATCAATATTGTCTGAAAAGTCGAGCGTCAAAGTTATTTTTTTGACTTTGGAAACTGCAGGTGACAAAATAATCGAATAATCTAATGGTTTAATGTGATTCAATGATTATTCCAATATAATAATAACTGAATGAACTTGAAACTGACACAACATGACGAGAATTTTCTTGAACATTTCTAGTTCCATGACAACTCAGCAAACTGGGCTGATGAAGATCATGTGATAAGAGCAGCGACTAAATGGAGCGTGACGTGAGATTGTTTTGTCAAAAGAAAAAGGAAAATAGTCACAAAATCCTTGAAACGTTGCCCTTTTTTATGCTACCAATAATTTAGTATTAGTATTATTAAAGAATTAGCTTTGAGTTACATCTTTCAGAATTAAAGTCATTAAAAAGTTTTTTTTATGAAATTTCCTTTAAAAAAAAAAAAAAAAAAAAAAAAAGAAAGAAAGTATACTAGAACACGTATCGCCCACAAGCAAATCTGAAGCCTTTCTGAGTTGCCTAACCGGTTCTGAAAATAAGTATATAAGACATGAAATCACTCCGCCATAAGCCTGTAAATAATCAGAGTGAAAACCAAGCAAAAACAAGAAAACAAGCCTCGGGTTCATCAAGTTAATATTACAACACAAAAAAAGGCAGAAGATAGTCACACACATTTATAAACATCCAGAGGAGGAACAGCGCTCCGACTATTCTCTCCTTCTCTCTCCCCACCAACGCTGCTGACACCACTGATCTGTCAACCACTTCAGTGGCACCCCAGTTTCATCTGAGGGCCACTGGGACACATATCTTCTCAAAGCAGCTGACACGCTCTGAACCAAAATGGCAGCTTCCTGCCCTGAAATGGCTGCCTTTGCCGCATTGATGCTGAGTCTCAAGAACGCCTGGCTTGAAAATGGCATCTCTACAGAGGAAGGGCTTGCTGTGTGTGTCTGTCGGTGCGCGTGAGGTTACGTGTGTGTGTGTGTGTGTGTGTGTGTGTGTGCGTCTGTGTGTGTTTGTGTGTGTTTTATCCTAAAAGGCCAATGCTCTCTATCGGGAGAAGTGCGTTCATGTTCGGTAGAGTGACAAGAGCGAGTGGGTGGAGGCGATCTAAGAC
Source organism: Seriola dumerili (assembly GCF_002260705.1). Taxonomy (NCBI): domain Eukaryota; kingdom Metazoa; phylum Chordata; class Actinopteri; order Carangiformes; family Carangidae; genus Seriola; species Seriola dumerili. The sequence goes on from NW_019174404.1 coordinate 9,242,243, forward strand.
GACCAGAGATAAGACAGGCATCACAAAATCCAGATTCCACCCCACTGCCAGCTCATGACTCACACACACACTCGCATGTAGTACAGACAGACACACACACACACACACACACACACACACACACACACACACACACACACAGAGACATACATTTGGCACATACACGCACAGCCCAATGAATAATTAACCCATACGAAGAGTCTCTTCTGCAGGGCTTTCAGTTTCTTAACTTCAGCATTGGAGGTGGAGGGTGGGGGGAGTTAGGGGGGAGGAGGAGAGTGAGGCAGAAAAGCTTGTTTAAGCGCGAGAGCAGAGAGGGGGAGGAGAGGGAGAGGGGAGAGGAGAAGGGGGTTCTCTATAATGAAATTTGAAATTTGCAGAACATCAAAGGCTTCTGTAGCCAAGCCGCTGTGGCAGCAGAGCAGAGAGGAGGAGTGCATCTCTTTCTCTCCCTCTGTCTCCCCCGTCTCTCACTCTCTCTTTCCCCTTCTCTTTTTCCCTCTATCCCTCCCTTTCTGCTAAAATGTGTCTCCCCAGAGCTGAGGGGGTGGGGGTGTTGGGGGGTGAGTGGAGGGTGAGAGAGAAGGGATGGGAAGAGTTGATTAGGAAGAGAGAGCGGGGTGGGGGTGGGTCAGAGATGTGTTAGGGTTTGGAGAGAAAAATGGGAGAACAGAGGTTCTATATATATGTGTGTGTGTGTGTGAGAGAGAGAGAGAGGAGAGTGTACGTACGTGCATGTATGAACAATAGGTTTTATCAAGCCAGCCTGAATATTGTGTGTGTGCGTGCACATGCATGTGTGTAGGGCCTTGGAGGGGTGAGTGTGCCCTCTGATAAGGCATCCTAACTTAATGAGCTTGAAAGGGGGATGGAGGGGAGAGCACAGGGGTTCGGATGATGGGTGGAAAAAAAAAAAGAGGGGGGGGGGGGGGGGTCGTTTGGGGCTAGAAGTCTTGAGGAGAAGCCCGGGGGTTGTTAAAAGGTGGCACAGCATCAGCAGGTTTCGTAATCGGGCTTCAAGTCGCACAAGCTCGCATCTCATATTTTGGAAAGTATTCAAAAGTCAGATTTACCCTTCCAACTGTTCCCCCGCTCTCACGTTTTATAGTCTGTCTGGGATTTTACGTGAAAACCTTACAATACTTGAGCTGTGTGCTGAACTTATCAATAACAACACAACATTTTTCTTACGTAGCTCTAAAACAGTATCGGCTTAGATAAAAGAGAATAATAAAAAATTGTTACTGGTTTAATGTTCACACAACTTTTTTTCTTTCTTTTTTTTTTTTTTTTTTTTATAAATCGCCAGAAAGTTAACGCCCATCTTTCAGTGAGCTCTGGTCGAGTGCATTGCAGCTGAGATGTAAAAAGGCGATTGGTTTTCAGAAAAATGCAGGGCTGATCTCCTGCGTTTTCGCTCTTCAGATGTTGAGCTACTTGTTGTCTGCCCTGGAAAAAAAAGAGAAAAAAAAAACAAAAAACAACAAAAAAAAAACAAAAAACGTAGGAGCGCGCACCGCCTCGCTCCGAGACTGAAGTGCGTGCATCCTCTCTCCCTCTCAAAATGTAGGAGTGTTGGCTTCCTCGCTCACAAAATGTAGGCGTGCTCGCTGAAGATTAGAGCCCAGCTAAAATGGATGCCTGACCCGCGCTGAGAGAGAGAAAGAGAGATGAACAGAGCAGGGCAGCAAAAAAAAAAAAAAAAAAAAAAAAAAAACAAAAAAAAAACTCTTCATCCTCTGTGCATAGACAGACACGCAGAGGGAATAGACATCCTTTAGCTCAGACACACACACACACACACAGGCGCAGTGATCTACATGACTGTTTTACATGTATGGCATTTTACAGAACCTCACAGGAACAAGAAGCATAATGTTGCTACTCTTCCAGTGTCTTTTTCTCTCTTTCAGACTATTGTGTTTATATCTTTTTTTTTTTTTTCACCACAGTCTGTTTTCATTCCGTCAGTCTCTCGGTAGTCTCCCATGCTCTTCTCCACCTTCATTTCGCTCCCTCTCTCCCTGCGTGACTCTGCACCATCTCCGTGTCTCTTTCTCTCCCTGTCCGTCTTTCTCCTTCATCCTCCCGCCGTCACTCCCGCTCTTGTCCTCTCTCTCTCTCTCTCTCTCTCTCACTCTCTCTCCTTCTCCCTGAGGTCATTGGGGGCAAGCGTGGTGCAGCGGACTAGTCGATAAGTATCATGTCAGGCCATTTCATGTGTTTTCAGGCAGAGCCACAGTCTTACCTATTGCCAGCATTGTAGCACGGAGCAGCTTTGCTTTTTCCGCGGCACTCAAAGTGTATTTACATTTTTAAGATGTTGAAGGGCTTTTTGTGCGGCTGCAGCGAACGAAACAGATCAAGTGTCTGTGTTAATGTACAAACCATTTGTTTTCTTTTGTCTTTAAATTCTGAATTTCAGTGTTGGAGAGAAACTAAGTGCTTTATTTGAGACCAATGTTGAGGTACTTGTAAGTACCTTTTTTTATTTCACACTATTTTATCCTCGTGCTCCTTTACATCTCATAGCAGATCTTCCATTTTACTGCTGTAGCGTAATGAATACTCTCACTTTTGATACTGTAAGTATGTGTATCTGCTAACACTTTTGTGCTCTAACTTGAAAATGAAATTATAAATGCAAGAATTTTCTTGTAACAGAGATATACCTTTTTGTCTCTATTTAATAGTATTACAGTACAGATAGACAGGAAACACAGGGAGAGGCAAGGGGGGTGGAGGGGTGATGACACTCGACAAAGGTCCTCAACCAGAATTGAATCTGGAAAGTTGCGGTTACGTGGTATATCCCTAACCCTGTAATGGATTATTTTTTATTGTTGCTTTAACTCAATAAAAGATCTCAGAGCTTGTTCCACTGCTGCTGAATTACTGTACATGCTTCGTAAACCTTGTACAGATTGCTTGGTAAATCCTGAACTGAACTCCGGTCGTGCCAATTAAACACATTTGACTGTAAATTTGAAATCTTAGATGAGGACACTAAGAAAAAAGAAATGTGACAGTAGAGGTGAGGAGAAATGGAAAACTGGTAAAAACCATACACCAGTAACAGGAGTGGACTAAGGGGTGATTACATAAATCACCAAATTGAGGTCATATCCTTCTTCAAATGTCTTCATCATGAGTCATCGGGTGTCACAAACTCTATGTCAATGCGCGTCTCTTCCCCACCACTCTGCAGCCGTAGGCCTTCTGAGGGAAAACGACAGAGAGAAGCAAGACAGTGGGGTAAGGAAGAGAGGAGAGAGTACATTTTCATCCTCCTCCTCCTCCTCCTCCTCCTCCTCTTCTTCCTCCACCACCTCCACCCTCTCTCGGGGTGTCACGTCCTATTTGTGTCCCGGGGCCGTCTCTCTGGCGATGGTGATGGCGAGAGGGGCTCTCTCGCTTGGCTGGATAGCAGGGAGGACTTGGTAGCACGAAGCGATGGTCTGTGCTCACATGGGGGGAGAGAGGGAGAGAGAGAGAGAGAGAGAGAGAGAGAGAGGGAGGGAGGGAGAGAATCAGCAATGGAGAGGAATGGAGAGAGTCAGAAAGGAGGAGAGAGAGAGATGCACCCGTTCAGCCATGTCTTTGACAGGGGAGTCTTTCCGACAGGCGTGAAGAAAGGAAGGGCTGACTGGGCTGAGTGAGCTCAGCCCTGGACACACACACACAAACATGTTTTTGTCACTTAAGAGGACATTGCATTGACTTATATTCATTCCCCCAAGATTTAACAGACACGTCATGACCGCTCCATGCCTAATCCGACCCGTAACCATAACCTTAACCAAAATGTCTTCACTATAAAATGTAATGCTTTACCTTGTGGGGACCAGCTTTTTGTCTCTAATTAGGAGGTGAGTCCCCATAAGGCAGCTTTTTGTGACCCCACAAATTGAGTAATATGTATACAAACACACACACGCACAGAACTATTCTTAACGTTTCCCGTTAGTTTCAGTCCTCTCTCTCACATGCATATACAGTATATAGAAATTTCTCTCCCTCTTTTTGAACATCATCATCATCAATAGCATCAAAATGCTCAACATGAGGATGTTGCTCTATTTCGCTCTGGAATTTTCTCTCCTCCATCTTTGCCATTTCTACCCTCCACATTCTTCCCTCCATTCCTTTGCTGCTGCTGCTGCAGTGAGAGAGAGAGAGAGAGAGAGAGAGAGAAAGTGAAGCCACATAAGGTTATACACAGTGGCGTGACGCCATGCATTCTGATTTATAGATCTAAAATGGCCGCCGTGTTGTGACTGCTGTAGAGGGCTGGATGGAGCGCGAGGGAGTGGTGCGGGGGTGTATGTTTGCTCGGAATAGCAGACCTTTTCTTGGACTTTGTGTTCTCCTCGCATGTAGCATCCTCTGCCCCGGAGGGTTTCGCTACTACAGTGGTTTGGTGGTGATGACTGATTAATTAGGCCATGATGTACAAAGCTCCACGCTTGTGTCGGCTGGTTCACGACAGTGCTGTTGGATAAAGGCAGGGGAAATGGGTTCTTCTAACTGCACACTCTTTGCATTTGAAAGGTAAATATGTCCACGCTCATGACGCTGGCGCTCCATGTTGAGGGCTGCGTTGTGCTGCAGTTTGGTTTGTGGACACTGGGTCCTTCCTGCAGGGAGATTAGAGTCCTCACATTGTAGCGGCAGCCACTGAGGACTTAGAGGTCAGCTGCTGCCTCAGCCTCTCTGTGGGGCGCGGAGCTTTGATTTACTGACTCCACTGCATCACCTCTAGCAAACACACACACACACAAACACACACATATACAGCTAGTACCACACTGCCTCCATGTGGACAAAAGTACACACTACCCTGCTGCCCTTCACTGACATTACTTCCTCTTAGAAATTAGTGGTCATACATTTTTAGATAAATCATTTCCCTCTTACATGCATAACTCCTGCTGACCTAGTTAATAGAAGTACCAACTAGAACCAATCGGTTCTGTTTTTTTTCTTCCTTAGGTATTCAGCTCAGTTCCAGAGACAGTAAAAGATGTGTTAAGACATGTGGACTGTACCTCCTCGCTGGATTTTGCTTGCTTTTTTTTTTTTTTTTTTGCTCTTGCTTTTCATCTGGAAATCTCTATTAATGAACTTCCTCATGAGATACACAGAGTGGGAATTTCTCAACAAATGGTCATATAGACAGGTGACAAAATGAGGGGAGAAACATAGTTATTATTGAGGGCACTAAGCTCAGTTGCTTGGTACTTTTCGGTTTCATCAACCTGGGGAGATTTTACACAAACAATACGTAATACATGTGGAGGGTATTGTAAAGTCTGATTCCAGCATTTCTAGACCATAAATTTGTCTACTTTCAGACCAATGAATAAAGAGTTCCTGACATTGCAGGAAGCTATTTAAACACACACCTTCCAAAGCAGCTCGGGGTTACATTTGGGTGACTCCCTCATCGTTCACATCATTCAACAATTATGTGAATCAGTAGGGGATTAACAGTTGGAAGAATGGTGTTCACCCCTGCACTAGAATTTCAGAGACTATGCCAAGGTGCCTGAAGTTGAACTGGAGGCACCTGGAGATCCAGTTTCTCACTAAGGGACTTTCCTGTTTGTCACTCATCTATGTTGGTTTTATCCTTAAACCCTCATGATGATTTTTTTTTGTCCACTTGGTGGCAGCAAAACAACCTGTGAACACAACATTGTATCATCCTATAAAGTTGCGAACATGTCAGCAAAACAGCTAATCCAGCAAGCATGGACCATTTGGATCAATTAGGATAATCTTTTTGGCCACCTGGCGAATTTAAGTCCAATATTCGCGCTCCTCTTAGCTCAGTTTTGGTTTTAAATCCTGAGGGAGAAATCTGGCTCTTTAGCTGCTAAATGCTCTGCCATATTCACCAGCTAGTCTCTAACTTCTGTCTGTCTGAAGCGTGGTGCTGCACAGGTATTGTATAGTGGGTCTGTTAGAACGTTCTCACTGAAAACAGCTGCCTGCTGCTGCTGGAAACGAGGTTTGAGAGCAGTGAGAGTGAACCAAAATGGTAACGCTAAAACCTGCTCGGAAGGATTGCAGAGTTGAATTACTACGAACAACGTGTTTTACATTACACATACAGTAATGTGATGCATTGTTTATGTGAAAATATTGATTATTGCAGCTTTAAAGGGACAGCTACATCCTGGAACATGTGCCCAATCACAGTCTTTACATCGTCATGCCCAAGGATTCAAATGAAAGATGTGTATTTCTGCAGAACTAGCACAGGCAGTTCAACAATAAAAAGTGGATAATGCTCCACAAGTCTTTTGAGAAGCTTCATCAAGACATTTTAATACAATTTCCTGCTTCACAAAATCGTCCGCATGGACTCCGTCAACACCTCTGTGAATTCAAGCTGTCCACAGCCTCCATAAAGGAGCAACCTACAAACCTTAACAGGCAATTTTCAAGTACCACCTTAAGAAGAATGAGGCCGCCCATCCTTCAATACTCCCAACAATATCCATGACAGCATCATGCAGAGAGACAGGACGTATGCAGAGGCTGATAAGTACAGGCTGAGCTTGGATTGAATATATTCAGTTTCTGTACCGTGCTGTTTGCTGAATGTTGCCAACTGGGGCCTCCACAAAAGCAAAGCTCCTCCACGCTGCACACTGTTCTAAGGTGTAGCACGCTACGCGCAAGCTACTTGTTGCCCAGAGACAGTCCCAGTGCACCGAGAACTTGTTGTTTTGTCAGCTCTCTGGAGCACTGATCTAGAGAGGACTGAGCACTTGTATTATTAGATAGAGAAAACCACTCAGCACAGCAGGTCCACCTTTGATATATCTGTCAGGTGGAGGTGTTTAGAGTGTGTATGTGTGTCTGTGTGAGCGAGTGTGCTTTTCTGGTACGTTTGAAGCCTTCTCTCAAGGTGTTTAGAAAAGTGTAAGTGTGAAAGTGTCTTAAGGAGTTCTCAAAGAGAGCGGATACTCTTTGATGCTTTGTCCCACAGAGAGAGCCACAGAGGCAAGCTGCACTACAAAGATAAAAAGATGTTCCTTTCTTCTGTCACTCAATCACCCCGCTTTCTAGTTGAGGAGCAGAAACTCTTTACTGTATTAGTAAGAGGTATTGAAAGTTCACATCCAATACACCACAGAATAAAACAACCATTTAAGAGGCGTGCTCGTTCTGGGGAAGTTACAGCGATCGGAGAAAGTAGAGCTGAATCTGTGTCATGACTTCGCTGATGGAAACAGGTTTAAGAGTCTGAGCACAGGGGGATGCTGAATATCAGGAATATTTTCCTCACAGATGTGTTTCAGTGATCATGACCTTGAAGGTAGAAGGCTTTAACCCCGTTATCATTGATACAGAATGGTATATAAGCACATATAAAAATAGCTCTGAGTTTCCATGTGGAGATTATTAACTGTAGAAGAATTCATTCAGAATCTTGCACAATATGTACACAGGAAGTCCGATGTATATTTATACGGTTTGAAGGGAGCAGATTTCTAGAGAAACGTTCTCGTCTGGTGATTTAGTGAGAATTAGTCTGATACTATATTTACTGCAAAATGCATCCTGTTTCGTCCACATAACCGAATTGTTCTTTTTTTTTTCTGCTCATCTCTTCATTTGGGAACAACTGGATAGTAATTATTTCTGATTTATATGTGTATCTTTACCCCTAGGAGTTGGATAAAAAAGGCTATGGCCCCATCACAACAGAGATCCTGGAGGGGCAGCAGTTTTACTACGCTGAGGACCATCACCAGCAGTACCTGAAGAAGGTACCAAAGGGCTACTGTGGCCTCAAAGGCACTGGAGTCTCGTGTCCCATTGGAGCCAGAAAGGATGAGCTGTGAGACTGTGCGGTGAGAAAGAGGAGGATCAGTTGCTGTTCTTAATCTTTTATTTTTTTTAAAACTGCGTGATACACTTGTGAAATGTATCAATCGCTTTTTAATGTAACACCATATGAGTCAAATCATGAATTCATTACTGAGCCTCAGGGAATTTTCTGTTCTAAGCTGTCCGTCAGTTATGGAGAATACATAGTGTACAGTAAGGCAGTTTTATTGTGTAGCATGGTTTAAACAAAATAGCAACTTAAATTGTTTCATGTAAGATATAAAAAATGTATTAAAACAACTCTTAAAAGACGATAAGAATGGAAAATAAAAGCAGCTAAATGAAAAAATGCCAGAATGAAGCTGTTCCGTTGCTGTGCAGCAGGAGCAGTGTGTTGGGCTGCAGCAGCAGTCAGCTTCCATAGGGTGGCGACATTTCTCAAAAAATAGCAGCTCCAGTAGTCTTTTTATTTTTTTATTTTTATGTGACATACTGTAGCAAAAAGAAACCATGTAAACTCTTTGTCTTCCACAGTTGGTTGATTGGAAGAAAATCTACCAACCTTCAATGGTTTTCCAAGCCAGCAGCGTTTTCACACAACGCTGTGACAGAGTTCAGACTTTACTGTCAGAGTAAGAATCCTTAAGATTTTTTTCAGTGCAGATTTGAATATAATCATATGATTTTACTAAGTAGCTTAGTATAATTTGAACACAACATTACCAGCTTGAACATAATGCAGTCTTTTCTTTTCATTTTATTGTAAATAACTGATGCATGAATTTACTTCAGTAAAATCAGACATTTTCTTCAGTCTCACCTTGGAAATAATAAAACACATCTTGTCCAGATTTTTGCTAATGTTTCGGCATGTTTGTGTATGTGTGTCGGCATGTGTTAATTTATGCATGCATCTGCCCATGCAGCTATATATATATATATATATATATATATATACACAAATAAATGTGTGTGTGTGTCTGTGTGTGTGTGTTTATGAAAGATAAGGTTACTTTTCCCCAGCCTCATTTAAGAATGTACCTACCGTACAAATGAGGGACAAATGGCTATGACTCACTATGACACACACACACACACACACACACACACACACACACACACACACACACACACACACACACACACACATTTTGAGACTACTCATTCTGGATCACAGAATGAGACACTTGAGGCACTCATGTATGCAATATGATACACACTCTGCTTAAACACTCACTCCACCCCCCCAAACCCACAATTATGAATAAAAGTTCTATTTCACATCATATAATTACAAATCATAAGAGCACAGGGCAATTACTGAATAAGCATTGTGTGCCATGCCTTTTATAATTAAACACATCAACCTGACAGTCTATTTAAAAATGAAAATCACACTCATGGTTAGGTTCCAAAATACAGAGATGATATCTAGAAAAGCTTTTTGGTCGACCGCAGTAGTGTGATTCACCCCGCTCTCGTTTTTCCCCTCCCTCTCTTCTATCTTTCTTTCTCTGTGTGTATGTGTCACATCCTGACACCTGTGTGTAGGTGTGGACCAGGGCACAGGTGCAGGTGCAACCTCTCAGGGCCTATTTTAGTATTGGGACAGATATTTTTGCATGTGTCTGCATGCAGCAGCCGTGTGTTTGTGTGCGTGCGTGTGTGTGTGTGTTTGCCGGGGCATGTGAAGCTGTGGCTTGCTTGATCGAACCGCGCTGAGTGGTATGTGGTTGGGCCAGCTAGCGCCCGCCTATATTTTTGCATGCTGTTGTGTTTTGTCGAGTGTGTGAGAGCAGATAACCTTTTAATAAAGAGATCTTCATTCCCTCAGTTTTGAAAAGAGGATGGCATGAAATCTTTAATCGCATGAAGAAATCGATGTCTGCAATGATGTCTGACTTCAACAAGCGATGCCTCAGTGAAGCGCAGCATGATTCTGTTTATTTCTGCCACATTACAGAAAAGGCTAAGGTTATGAGTCGATTATATGTAGGAAGAGATCCGCTATGGAAAATTACCAAGTTTAATGCAGAGGCTGCATGAGTAAGTGTATGTTTTCTGTGTATTCCTTTGTAATAGATTAAAATGGGGGCATGGAAATGCATGGTACTCTCATATACGCATCCATACACAAACACAGTGAAGCAGGGCAGGACACGAACCAGGCTGTGTGTGCCCTCCAGACAGAGCCTATTGTTTGCAGATGGGCCTTTAGTGGCCCCACAGCTGGCCACAAAGAGCATACCGCTCCAGCTCGCTGCTATGCCTCTCACTGGCCTATGCTCAGTCACCCTGAAGAGAGTAGGCAGCTCTCAAGCACATGAACGCTACCATGTTCGTACGTTTGATATCTTCTTCTATTATACTCTTACAAGCGTGCTTTATTCTTCTTTTCCTGTCCTCCGTGTCAAATTCTCTGAGCCCCTAAAGAAAAATCATCGCCCGCTTATTTGAAGAAAAGAATAGCTTTGTGCAAACACATGGTACTGTGGAAGAGTGGGCTGAAACAGAAAGGTGTTGGTTGTTTATCAGAAGTACTCTGCACTCTTACCCACACATGTACACACACACACACACACACACACACACACACAAGCATACACACATACATAAACACACGTCCCAACCACTACCTCTAACTTCGTCCTGTACTGCCGCCTAATGCAAAAGGCAGCGCCCACGCACGAGAAACAAACACACCAAAAACACACCTTGCAGAGACGTGCACCCACACAAATTTCTTGCACTGTGATACGCTCTCTATTGTGTCCTCCTTTCACAGCGTTTCATTTATCTTCCCCATGACGGCTTCGGTAGATCTTACCGTATGTATATGTAATACATGTGTCATACCCTGCATGTATACATCGTTATAAGTAGCCTTGTTTCATTCCTCTCTAGCCGCTACCATAGGCAGCAAAATAATTTGTTTTTGCAGCACACCAACACGGCATTGTTTGGTGAGCCATATAAATAGAACAGCAGAGCGGTATATTCTGGTGTTGTCCTACCAGCTGGAGAATTGTTCTGCCTTCTTGTCCTGCTCCTCACATAATTACTTTTCTGGATCGTAGAGGTCGTAGGAACACAATTGGATATGTGTGTGGGAGTATATATCTTCTGTACGTGTGGTAGCAGAGGGGAAAACAGAGCTTGTATTTTTCTATACGTCCTGTACATCTCTCTCATGATGATATGAGGAGGAGGTGCAGGGTTTTGCAGATGCCAGATGTGTTTGCATGCCCTTCCTAGCTCTCCCTTCCCCTCCCTCTGGTTCCTGCATGGGCGCAGGGTCTCAATCAGAGCATCAGGGCTCCAGGAACCGGAGCACAGCAGTCTCTCTGTGCTGCCCAGAGAAGTGCAGCCTTGTCTGGGTCGGTGCATCTGCGGCCAGGGGGCGAGCGAGCGAGCTGGGGGAAGAGGGCGAACACTGGTGCAGCCGCATGCTGGTTTCACTGGAGGTCGCAGCCTGACCCCTGAACTCCCGGGGGAGAAAGACGAGCTTATTCCAAATACAGTAGATCTGCACATGGCTGGAGAAGCTCCCGTGTCTCAGTCATGCACAGGTTGATGACACATTCAAACTTTAAGACAAACCGTTTCCTCTAACAGCTTAGTTTGCTGCAACAATACCCTCATTAAAAACTAGAAACAAAAAAAACAAACAAAAAAAAAAAGACAAGCTCGAAAACGCTCACACATACAATACACAGGTGTGTGTTCTTTCCCATGGAGACAATGTCGCAAGCCTGTTTCTCCTTCCCACTGGGAATAGCGACGGGTTAAGGGTGGGGGTGGAGGGCAGCACGTGCTGCAGGGCCTAGTTGGCTTGCTAACTGGCCCACTGGCTTTCTGGCTGACGGCCCACACTGTGACACTCTGCACCTGGGAGCCTGTGAGTTGTCAGCCATGCTATAGCTAGTTCAAGCTACCACCACATGACACACAGGAAACACAGAAATAACTGCCTTAGTGTCTTCAGCGCAGTAACCACTTGCTGGGGGTGTGCTGCTGACAGAAAGGGGTTAAAGGAAAGTAGAAGACAGAGGAATACTGGCTGGAATGATAGCATGAGGGAGTAAGAATAGAAAACTGGAAAGGAAAGTGAAACACAAAGATGCTAAAGGCAGTTGCACCTGTGCTGGAGCAGGATCCCTCCAGACGCTGTGTTCAACTATATGGTGCATTTGCACGTATTCACTGGCATACGCAGTGTATCCTGTTGATCGTGTCGTTTTTTTTTTTTTTTTTTTTTTTATATAATCAAACCACGACAAAGATGATTGCACAACAATCAAAGTTTGACATTTTACAGCTGAGGCATTGATGTAACAGTTACATTTCCAAAACAATTCTCTCTCTGTCTCGTGTTCATTTTCTGGCTTTATCTGCTCTGTCCATCTGCGCCTTTGAGTTATCTGAGCCTCACCTCACACAGGTGTGAGAGTGGAGTCAAGTTTTAACGCCACCAGCAAGACCTCGATTAGAACTGAACACAGGAAAGCGTTGTGTAACATTTGGGCTTTCAGGTAGTAATGCGTTGATGTGTCACCATTCTGAAGAAAGAGGACAGAAACAGGACACACTCACACACAAACACACACACACACACACACAGTTTGCATTGCAACACGCACAAACAGCGTTTTTTTTTTTTGCTACGCTTGCCAGCTAATTTCTGCGAGTGCTGCAGATTGAATCTTGTGTTCAGCTTCTGATAAGAGCCGACACAAGACGACGGTGATGGTGGTGTTGTCTCTTTCTGACTGGATGCATGTTTCTGTCTGTGTAAGAGGGAGAGAGAGAGAGAGAAATGAAAGGAAGAGGAAGAAATAGATGTGGAGGAAATGAGTAGATAGAGGGAGGGAGAAAAAGAGAAGGGAGGAGAGATGGTGCTGGCTGCATCAGGAGGAAGCTGGGTCTGATGCTTCTCCATGCAGCTGCTCCCAAACACCCACACTCTTCCTGTTGGAGTGTTTGTGTGTATGTGTGTGTGTATAGATTTAGTGTCTTACTGCTACATGAGGAAAGAGGAACCTGAATTATTCCAGCACAAAAAAAAGTATATTCTCCAGACTTTAATACTCATTTTAATGGTTTTCAAAGACGCATAATAGAAAAAAGTTTTAAACCTTGCGCTGAGAAGACCAGATCAGTCGTCTACAGCCAGACAGAAAACGGGCTTAGAACTAAAGGAGTTCAGCGGTGCGGCTCGAAAGCTCTCCAAAAGTAACACTTCAGCTATTTTAGACCGCGTCTTCTGTAGGATACCTGAAGTAGGTTTCTCCCGCCCGGCCAAGGCCTTCTGTGTCTTTTCAAAGAAACGCTGGCCTCAAAAAACATCCGCTCGTGGAAACACTGGCCTGGCAGTCAGTGAATGGAAAGGTTTGAGGTGAGAATGTGGCCACACTGAGGTGTCAGCAGGGTGTGCAATTGTGTATGTGTGTATGTGCGTTTGTGTCTATGTGTTTAGCGGTCTTTTTAAGTTTCCATCACAATGAAATGCAAAGGACTTTTTTCATTAGCCACATTGCTGTTGTAACTGACTGGTGGGTTTTTAGGTGTTCAGGATGACCTCTGACACCAGTGCCCTCTGCAGATAGCACCACTAAGTTTTTGGCTTAACTTCCACTCAGTGTCTTGCACCATGCACAAGCTTTCAGCTGCAGAACTCGGGCGTCAGTTTCAGAGGAAGCTGGAAGCTGGAAACTAAATACTAAGTCCATGAAAGAAGTTAACAGCTGTTGTTGTGGACTGTTATTGACATTGCATTTGCCTGTTCTAATTTGAAAATATCAACCAATAACAAACTAAAGCCAGTTTAAATTGGATTTGATATAGTTTCTAAGTGAACAGACTCTTCGCTGGCTCAAAGAGGAGAATTTGCTTTACAGTCAGATGAACATAAAATCAACAAATGTGACTGAAATAAAAATAAAAATCATTAAGATCACACTGTCATCTCAGCTGTTACTGTGAATCCACATATGAAGATAGAAGCCAACACGTCAACTAATCAAATGTTGCTCAACAATTAGGGTATTGAATTGGATAGAATTGGATTGGGGTGCTGGGATGGCTGGTGCTGGGTACTGAGGCAGGATACAGTACATCTGCTTATGCATAATGATTGGGGAACAGCACCAAACTATTACAATACAGTGGTGCCAGTTCAGACTGGACTGCTATTACTGAAGGAAGTAAGAGTTTTTGAGTTTTGGCCCAGAACAGGATTTGGAGTGAAATTGGATTTTTCCTTTTTTTTTTTTTTTTGGTAATTCCTAAGACTTTCTTGGTCAAAGTAACCCACTTCCATAAGAACTTTTATAAATGTGTGTATTTGCACTTAACTATGAAGGGTATGAGTAAATATTTTGATTCAATTCTAAACCTCAGTGTTGTCAGGGCTAGAATGCGGTTGATATCGAAAATAGAACGGAAAAAAATAGTGAAATGAATGAGTTTTGTTAACCACGATAAATGTTTTATTGTCATTTTTCAAGAAAGAATGGTGAACTCTACCTGGTACCAGCTTCTCATTTGTGAGAATTTCTTGCTTTCTTTGTACACTGTGATAGTAAACTGAACATTTGTGCTTTTTGACCACTGGCCAGATTAACAAGCAACTCAAAGACATCAGTCTGGGCTTTAGGAAATGGGGATTTTTCACTACAAACACACGCACACAAAATAATTAATTTATTAATCATCAGAATTAATTTATATTGAAATCATTAGTTTCACATAAACATATATATATATATATATGTATATATATATATATATATATGTATATGTATATATATATATATATATTGTTAGGTAGAGGAAATTATCATAAAATTAAATTTTCTCTATTGCCGTTTGGTTTTAAAAATATGTATATATCAGTACTTCTCTATTACTTATTATTGCTCTGTATTGGTCACTATACCAGGGATCAGCAAGAATATTTTATTTTGGCAGATGTTTTAGAGATGTCACGTACATCTGAGAGGAAATGGACTAATGCAGTGTAAGTGGAGGAGATGAGACATGAATGGGACGCTCTGTGCCGCCTGCCAGCACATACTGATTCATCACGTATTCTCTGAAGTCTCATACATAGCAATAATGTTTGATGACAAATATGTCCTCTCGGCCCTCAACCTCCTCTACATCTACTACTACTTTTACATATCTGTCTTTGTCTTGCTCACTTGCTTCTCCAGTCTGTCACACTCCTTCCCCTCTGCTTCTCTTGGGGCTGTGTGAGATGAGTACAAGACAGGGGAGAGTGTGAGCTGTGGTGAGCCACAGACCAAAATAACTGGTACTTTTTTATAAAAACACATGTGCATCCACCCACACATAAAGTCACACATGCGTGCATAGTCGCGCACACACACACTCACACATTACAGAGGTCCCTTTTACTTGGGGATCCCTGGAGAGAGGTTTAGCTGGATATATTTTGGCCGTGCCAGTAGAGATTGTGTGTGTGTGTCGATATCCAGAGCTGGAAATGGACCACCATGAGGAGTCAAATGGGACTTGAGTTGATGCTATTTACGAGCTGAGAAATTTGAAGTTTTGTCAGCTGTCTAGACTTAAAAAACTAGAACACTACATTAGGAAATAAAGCAACTGTTTTATTCTTTCAGTTTCTACTCTCCATCTCTGTCTCACTTTCTCTCTCGGTATCTCTTTTGCCTTCTCTCTTGACAGATACTGCTGCCTCCCTGTCAAGCTGGCATAGTGGCATCATTCTAAAACTGGTATTAGGCATTTCCTGCTGCGTCCGTTGGCGGGTGTAAGGGTGTGTGTGTGTGTGTGTGTGTGTGTGTGTGTGTGTGTGTGTGTGTGTGTGTGTCGGGGCGGAACGCACCTGGTCCGCGCAGCTGTGGGGATCCTAGCAGGGGGGAGAGAGAGAAAGAGAGAGATAGAGGAAGAAAGAGAGAGGGATGGGAGGAGACGAAAAGGGGGCCCTGTGTGCTGTACTGGGGACCCGACGAGTTGAAAGATGTGGGGAGAAATAGAGGGACTGGATTTTTAAGACAGTC
Organism: Seriola dumerili; assembly: GCF_002260705.1. Classification (NCBI taxonomy): domain Eukaryota; kingdom Metazoa; phylum Chordata; class Actinopteri; order Carangiformes; family Carangidae; genus Seriola; species Seriola dumerili. The sequence goes on from NW_019174404.1 coordinate 9,258,133, forward strand.
CCAGTAGCTTAACATAGATGGGCCTACACTGTATCTGCCCTTTTAAAAAAAAAAAAGAAAAAAAAAAGAGAGAGAGAGATATTCTGTTTATGAGAATGAGCCTGAGAAAAAGACATTTGTAAGTTTCTACATCAGCCACGTGTGATTGTGACGGAAATCAGTGAGCTCTGTTTTTTCTCTCTGGCAAAGGTTTGACAATAATCTTAAACATTCCACTTTGTCTAATAAATTGTTCCTGTGTATATTTTAGAGTCCTGTTAATAAGATCCGGCCAAATGTCATTAATTATCTCTCAGGTACAAGGAAATGAAGCACATGTAAAATAGTAAGCTTTACCTGCACAGCTCACCAGTAAGTTTAATAATTCTTTTGTGGTTTAAATGAAACTGATTTGCATGTTAAAGTCAGTTGTGGTTTGTCTGCCCCAGTCTCCTCCCAGTTAGATAACTGTAAAGTGTGTCAGTCTATACTAGGATGCAGTTCCTCTGGTCCTCTGCAGAGGGGGCAAGGAATCTGGGAAAAACACAATGGAAGAGCAATGGTAGTTAAAAAGATTTTTCCCGTGCAGATTTAAAGTTTGAGCAAACAGGCCAACGATAAGAGGAAACCACCGAGGAACCCACACGAAGAGGAAACAAACAAATGTTTTTATCAGGCTTTTTTATTCAAAGTGCACATCTGTGCTCCGGCAAACAAGAGCACACGTGTACACACACACACACGCACCCACACATATGCACAGTTTATTTCAAAGCTGATTGGCCAAGGAGTGGTCAGTGCTGAGAAGGTCAAATGATCAGGTCAAAGGTCAAACCACAGAGAACTTAAACAGAGAAAAAGGGAGCATGAGGTCATCAAGCACACCATGCACACACAAACACAAACACACACACACACACACACACACACACACACACACACACACACACACGCAGACACACACACACTCACCCTCACACACACATTTATTAAAGTCATCATCGACATGTTGCAACTCTTGAGCCTTTGCTCCAGATTGGCAAAGAAGGCAGATATCGTCTGTCTGTATGTAGAGGCTGACACACACACTGACACACACTGACACACACTGACACACAAACGCACACCCTCTCCTCAGCATGTTGGCCAAAGTTGTGATTTGATAAGAAGTCAGGCTACACAACAAGGGTCAACATCAAAGCAGCAACTAAGTAGATCAGTTCCCAATATGTTTTCCTTCATTCTTTGGACGTTAGAGTTTAAAAACCAAACCTTCGCCATAAAATACAGAATATAACATAAAAAGTTGAAAGTCATTTTTTACTGATAATGTTTTAGGATGCAAATTTAAAATATAATAGATTATAATGGTTTTATATCTGTTAAAGTGAGGCTGTTCATTTCTAAAGATAAAAGAACGCAATATTACTCTCATAAATTAAAAGATTCATAGGCAATAAAACACACCCATGTTCAATTTACTGCACTTGTTCTGTTCTGAGCAGTTATAAAACTGTATGACTGACATCACCAAGTCAGTTCACTGACTTTCTGGCTCTCCTTTTACTTGTGCCGCTGTTTCACACCAGTTAAAATGAGACATAGTGTAAGTTCTTGATAAGAAGTGTATGAACTACTAAGTGTGACCTTATTCTCTGTTTTCTAATTCTGGCAGGAAATCCAGAATAGCTGCTCCCTAATAATATTCAGGAGATGTTAGGTCACGGCAGGTGAAATAGAACAAGTCTTAATTGCCTAGAAGTGACCGGGCTAATGCATTGCACATTAGCGTCCAGCAAAGTGGATTTAGCAGCTATTTCAAATTGCCCAATCGCTACCTAATGTGACCTTTGAATAGACATTTTTTGTGCGAATGGACTTGGTTTGGCAGTTGGCATTTCTTCATGTGGCTGTAAAGATAAAGGACACTCTATTTTGAGAGTGTCAAGTATATGAAATTGAGTTAGAGAGTATTTGTGGTCTCTTATATGTGTTCAACAGCCAAGACATCAGGGGGGACAGCTGCCTGAGAGCAGTCTTGAGATCAATGTGAAATTTTTCATTTGGGTTTTTTACCTTCTATGTTCGTTCCTATGTCCTTGACAAGGATTTACTAATATTTGCCATGGCCTTTTCTTTTTTTTTAATGCATTTGTATGTGTACATACTGTATAAACTAGGGTTTGTTTAATGACAAGCTGCATCAAATTCTGTACCTCCTGTACTATCACCAGCAACAGCCAAGCAGTCATGCTTAAATCAAATCGGCATGTTTCAGTGGTTTTTCTGGCAGTAAACTGTGAAAGCTGCAGTCTTTTCCCATAACGTAAAGCAACAACACTTAAACCACTTAACTCGTCTCTTCCCTCCTTTTATCTAACAGCAGCTGCCTCGTTTTTTCAGTTTGTTATTTTTACTCCGAATTACTTCTAACGCACACAATCTTATCAGCACATTAAGATATGCAAAGTAACGTGCACAGTGAACGATGCACGTTAGTAACCACTGAGTTCAATTAGCCCTGGCATGCAACCTAATTTCATGGTGTGACCCCTGCTGCTGCACAGACACACGCACACAGAGGAACCACCTCAGCTCCCTCAACATGTCTATCTGTGTCTGTCGGTGATCAATGTGTCCTTTGAAGGAAGCACCAGCCAGGAGGTCAAAGGGGGAGAGGGAGTGAGCGAACACAGTACCTAAATGGATGACGACGGAGGAGGAGGAGGAGGAGGAGGAGGAGGAGGAGGAGGAGAGACGGTATGGGACGAGAGGTGAGGAAGGTGACGTCGTATCCACAGTGATGGATGGATGCTCACAGAGATAGTATCTTTAGAGGGTAGATGACCCCCACGACCCAACCCGTAAGGCCTCATGCGAAGACAACAGCTTCAACATTTGTTTTGAAACTGAGAAAGAGAGAGAGAGCTCATGTGGCAGAAGCTTGTTGTTAAGCGAGGAGAGGCTAGTCTCAACAACTACTGAAGAGAGACACTAAACACTGTGGGTGGCAACTATGCGCTTTATTCATGCAGATAATTATATTGATGATGGTGCCATTGATACAACCAGGTTATACTGGGAGAAACAAACATTCGTCTTAGCACCTGTGTGATTAATATAAACACAATGAGAGGCGTAGTTTGGCTTAGGTAGGTGCGTAGGTATTTAAAGGAATAGTTCAGCATATTGTGAAACACACTTATTCTTGCCATGAGTTAGACGACAAAGTTGATACAACTACCACGTCTGTATGCTGAGTGATGGAGGTGTATTTTTCAGAATTCAAGTTTTATTTAACTTTTCCAACACATGAAGAGCACAATGCAACACAAGACAAACCTTACAAATATTCACTGAAGAGTAAATTCAGCACATAAAACAAGCAAATAGAAATTAGATAAAACAAACCAAGGAATTGTTAAAAAAAAAAAGAAACGGGGTATTAAACTTTTATTGACTTTTAAAGACAGAATTAACAAACCACACAAACAAAATTAGCACTGTCGGAGCATGTAAACTCAACAAAGTAGGTTTGTTTTTGAACTTCAAACAGAGCCAGGCTAGCTGTTTCCCCCTGCGTTCAGTCTTTATGCTAAGCTAAGCTAATCGCCTCCTTTGTTAACCCCTTACATAATGCACAAACATGAGAGTGTTATAGAACTTCTCATCTAATCCTATCCTAGCAAATAAAACATATTTCCATAAATATCAAACAATTCTTTTAAACGTATTTGTGTCCTTGTAGACGGATGTGGGCTTAAAATCAGGCAAAAGTGAGCCACCGCCTGAGGACGCAGGAGCCGAAAGAACCAACAAAACACCAAAATATCAGGTATTACAGGCTTGAGATGAGAGGAAGGAGGTATGGGGAAGCCCGCTGCAGTCTCTGTCTCCAGCCAGTCTACTTCAACATCTGGAGCTCACATCAGCCCTCCTCAGAGACTGGCAAAGCAACAAAGACAAAAGCAGCAAAATGAAAATAAGAGATAAGAAGGATGGAGAAATAAGAGGAGAACGATTCTTTATGACAAGATTTTGAAAAGGAGATTTTTTTTCAGACGGGGTTAAACATTATATATTTATCCTTTCCTGAGATAATATCAATGCAAAACAGACCTGAACAGTAACTGTGTTTGTGTTCATACATCTGTGTTTGTGGTAGGTGTGTGTGTGTGTGTGTGTATGTGTGTGTTGTGCTGATGATTTTCCAGTGATCATCTTCAATGCAGAGCAGAGAAAGCATGAACACTGGTTAGCTTCTGTGGCTAAGCACTGTGTGGCAGGAAACAGCACAAACCTGTGATCTCTGCAAAAACACTAATGGAAAACCTCACTCAGATAGAAAACACGGGTGTGTATGCATATAAGCAATAAGTGTGTGTGTGTGTGTGTGTGTGTGTGTGTGTGTGTGTGTGTGTGTGTGTGTGTGTGTGTGTGTGTGTGTGTGTGTGTTTATGTGTGTGCATTCGAGTACCTGCATGTGAGTGGAGAGTGTCTTTGCAAGTTGTCAGAATTATAATTGTTCCAAAGACTGCAAACCAAAGTGTGCGTCAGGTTTTCTGACAGAAGTATAAATGCAACTAACATCTGCTTTTGCAGCAATTAACTCGAGAACCACAGACTTTCCTTTACAGATAACGAGTGAGACTTCCCTTAGAAATGTGTAAACAACACAGACATCGCAAACCCAAACCTTTTCACATTTCATGACTGCTTTTTTTAAACTCCAAAAAAAATACCACTCTGGTTTCAAAAGTAGATCTATATTTGGTTTAGCAGCTGATTTTATATGAGATTAAAAAAAATAAAAACTTCACCGCTGTTGAAACTTTGTTATTTTCAGTATCCCGCTGCTTAATTGTTCACAGTTTTGTTGTGGCAACTCATTCATACCAGAGTTCTCAAAAGTTTTGTGTAGTGTTTCATAATGCTGCTCTGGTGGGAAATTTGTGACATATAACCCAATAGAGCATCTGCTTGAACATGAAGACAATCGCAGGAAATACTAGAGTAATAGTCAACATTTTAACCCAGACTCTGAATGGAGCTGTTGAAATAATCCCCATCTATCTTGTCTTCAAGCTAAAAGAAAATGCTCGCAGTTATTTGGGGAATTAGTTTGACCCTAGTTTCTTGTAATTGAGTGCAGTAGGTGTTATCCCTCTGTTGTCTGATCAGAGCCGTGCTAATCTACACATTCTCATTTGGTATAGGACAAGAGACCAGATGTGACAGGCCACAGTGACTGATTTAAGTGTCCTGTTTTTGAGCTTCAAGATGCCTTGAAAGCTGATCTCTGAGTAACATTTCTTCTGAGAATTGAGAGTGGAGATGTTTCACGCTCACGTCCTGACTTTGTGAATATGATGTCCTCACTGGTTCAACTCACAGTGGTAGTTACGAGGAGAAGGGGAAAATTAGATTGCAACCAAAGTTACCAAAGCAAGAGGTGATTGTGTGTGTTTGTGTGTGTGTGTGTGTGTGTGTGTGTGTGTCTGTGCGTGCGTGTGTGTGTGTGGGAGTGCGTGTGTGTGCGTGCGTGCGTGCGTGCGTGTGTGTGTGTGGGTGTGCGTGTGTGTGCGTGCGTGGGTGTGTGTGTGTGTGGGTGTGTGTCTGCAGGGGTGGGGGGTCACAGGGATGTTCTTGACTGTGTCATCTCCAGCAGCTGTTTCCCTCAAACCCTGCCTCGCCCGCTCCTCCCCCTCCCACCCCATCGCCTCACAATGAAACCAATACAAAGAAACAGGAAGTGCCTCCCATTAACTGGGGCCCAATCAAAGCCATCATTATTCCTGTGTCAGAATTTTTACAGGAAATAGCTTCTCAGAAAATATGCCAGCTGTGCACGGAGTGTGGTATTATTGTCTTACAGGTCTTGTCTGTTTTTGCTTCTTTTTTTTTTTCTTCTTTTTTTTCACTTATCAGTCGCTGCTAACAAAAGGACACACAGACCCGTCTCGACCACGTGCGCTGCACACTGTCACTGCTGTGTGTTCACAAGGCAAGCCAGGCACTGTGTTCTCTGGGGCTGGGTGGTTATTGTGTGCGCTGTGAAAAGGGCTCCCCTGCTGTGCCTGCACCGGCTTCTTTGGTTCCCATCCTGAACTGAGCAATTGTCTTTTTTAAAACCCTGCAAGCGGGGCTGAGCCCAGAGAATGCACAGATGCAAGAGTAGAGACACGATTGCACACACACACATCCACATACACACACTCACTCACATGAAGCTTTGCCTACTGAAGCCGCATCTGTAAGAGTGCTGCTCATATTACAGCTTAAACGGTGGGTTTAGGTGAAGCCTAACGTTTGCCAGATGCTGCGGTAAAGTCACCAGGAGGTTAGCCTAACATTGGAGTGTTGTTGTTGGTCGGGGAGGGTGGAATCATCTGCCTCCCTAACAAGGGGGGCACACATCTGGCGCGAACAGAAAAGTCATTTATGAGCATTATCTTAAACAGGCGTGAATAACTGCACTGATGCATTTGCTTATCTGATATTGAAACAACACAGAATGGAACTGAAATCTTGCGATCGATTGGTCTTGCAGCTGAGAAGAAAAGTAGCATCTCTGTTTATCTAATCTTCAGTTTGTCCTCTGTAATCTCTCTGTCTCTCTGAGCCCTCGCAGACGTCTGGAGGACAATAATTAACTCAGTCACTCAACACGTTGACACAGGTGAGCACTGCTTGGGTTGTTAAACAGTCATTATAGAGCTGTTGTGATGTGAATCAACACACACACACACACACACCAATTTCATTGACCGCTAACATTGTCATAGCTTGTCTGTCACATTAGGCTGAGGCCTATTCAGTTACAAAATGCCACTGTTGACTGTATTACCAGTGATTAGATAAAGGTGAAGTCCCATCTTGACAGAAGCCTCCACACCTTTAGTTTGTGCTGACGCTCAACAAAAAACCCACATGGAAAAAACAACTTTACACATGTGCCTTTTGTGAATACAATGCAGAGACATGGTGATTTCTATCAGTTTAAGACCAATTCTCACCTCCCATAAACCGTAGATCAGGCTTTGTCAGGCCTATCTCTTGTTTTGGCCAAAGGAGTTGCTCTGCGTCCCTCACTGTGAAGCTTATCAGTGGTGTTTGAAGAGCTCGTCGTTATCTGATCACTGTGTTCGGGTCATCAGCTGGAACCAGTGGTCTTTATCTCTGCCTTTACTGTTTCTCTGTCCCTTCTGAGTTAAAAATCAAGAACTTCTATCCTACAATACAGATTACCTTGGTTTCATCTGCCAAGGTTTTTAGATCCTCATTTCTGAGATTTTTTTTTTTTTTTAATTGTTTTTTGGTGTCGCCTTTATTTAGATAGTATAACAGTATATTAGAAAGATGGAAAACAAAGAGAGTGCGGGATGACATGTGACAACATTTCCTTCCTTGAACTGAACTAGTAAAGACGTAGGTGTCTAACTGTGTACAAACTGAAAATAGCACTGCAACAAGAAAGAAAATTGCAAGTGGCTGCACTGGTGTGGGTATGTTGAATATAAAATATGATCTAGGACGGCCAGATTAAGTAATATATCCATGAGTGTGACGACTTATCGCAGGCCAAAACACTGCACAGCAGGTAATGATACTATGAGATGCTGGTGTTGTAACTGCCAAATAAATTTTGTCCTCTGCTGTGACGATTACATGGAAAACAGTAAAATGACATTGTACATTGTAATGTTACATGATACCTGGAATGTGCACGTGCAGGTGACTATCAACACAGTGGTTTGTGGTAAAAGTCTCAGTTGTGAAATACAGTGCTTAATTGAAATGAATGAGTGAGCTGCGTTTTTAAAGTGGCACTATTGTTCTGAACACAAAAAACTTGAACCACTCATCCACCAGGACACCATCCATTGTCTCCACTCCAATTCAAATGAAAGCAAATCACCATGTTGTTCGTGGTGTTTACAGCATCAAAAAATATCCTGGTTACTGTGGTTAATCCTCAGTCCTCGTGAACAGATTTCATAAGAGCTTCTGTAGTTCCTATCAAAACTAAGTTGTTGAGAGCAAGTTTTGTGGATTATCCAGAGAAAGGAGAGCACTGTTTCTGGAAAGACACATTGTTGTTGAATTCTTGTGCTGTGAGCACCACAAATTAAATTTCATTCATCTCAATTTCACTGGGGTGGAGGTCTGTGAGACAACTGGACAAAGCAAACCAAAACTATCTCCATGACTGTGTGCTATAAGCTAAATAAGGCCAACAGTGGGGACAGCCCCATAAATACAAATCTTCATTACAGACTGACTGACTGAGTGATAGAGTTGATTGAACAAATTACACCATTAGTCCGCTGAATGCCACATGACTGAGTCATGAAGTTACACCATTGGTCAGCCGGCCTAGTGTGCGAGTCTCCCCATTTGTTGCTCTTTCGAAATGAATTGGCACAAACACTTTCTATAAGGGGGGCATTTACAGCCTGCAGCGATGACAACCTAACGCATTTGTCACTAGATTTAGGGACTACGAAATTCTGTCGATTTTCTAAGTGATCAATTTATGAGTAAATAGCTGAAATTACAGCACAGCCGTTGTCCTTAACTTGTGTGTGTGGTGATTTACTCAGACGAGGTCACAGTTACAAAATCAGGATTTCAGCAGCAGGACAGCGGCAGCTTGGAATTGGCTGCTGGTTAACATGCAGTCCTAATGGGCTGTGTTTCAGTCCCTATTTCATACTTGTTCCATTGTCTGACAACAGAAACGGAAAAACATGTAAATGAGAATAGCTTCATTGGAAAATTTGGTGTAATAAAATACTGTAGACGTGAGCACAGAGGGCAGGAGAGAAGCAAAAAGAAACTGCACTGAAACTGGATGACACTAGGCAGAATGCTAATATAACACAATGTCAGTTGTTTCCTCAATTTCATGCATTGACCATATGCAGTCCAGTCACATACTCGGTTTTGACCTAGTCTTCTTGCTTAGCATTCGGGTGAACCAACCCTTTAATGTATCTTTTCTTATCCATTTTGTTTGAATTTCTGCATCTTTAATCTTTCTTTTCCATGCCATATGAATGCAATTCTTCTCTTTTTTAAGCCTAAGTGCTTCCAGTTTGTGAGAACTGGCTCTCAAACGCCATGTTCTTCTTTTGGCCATTCTGGAGGATTTGGAGGAAGCGACATTTTTAGAAATCTTTGAGTGGCTTTGACCCTCCACTTTGGCCAGACGCTTAACTTAGTGGCACAAGGATATTTCCAGTAAATTACAGAGTAGCCAGAGAATGTTCGCAGGAAATGTCCATAATACAATAGACACAGAGCAGACACGGCTAAGCAGATATAGGCATTTCCTGATAGTGTTTAGGAGTGACTCATGGTTATGTTACTCCAGCTTTTATTCTCAGAAACAATACTTACCAGGTTTTAAAGGATTTTTGCTTAGCCCTGCTCATAAGCAGTAACTAATCTGAAATGGGTCACAGAGTGGGAGGATGGTCTCTTCATCTCTGGGTTGTGTCCTAAAATGGTTCATAGACAGAACAAGAACAGCAATAAGTTTGAAACCTCCCACAGCCAAAGACAAACACAGCAGACCATTACAATCTTGGTGACGTGTTGTGTTGATGATGGTTTCACACACAAAGCCCAATTAAAACCTGCTCCATAATGCCAGGCTGAACATGGCAATGCACAGCTGACCAGCTGGCAGAGTGTCCATTTTCCCTGAGTCCTTATGTCCATCCCATGATGCTGTGCACATCACCGCACCCTGATTATAGCCACCTCAGAGGAAGAGGGTATGTTAGTGTGTATGAGAGGGGATGTGGGGGGGGGGGTGTTGAAGAGAAAACACTCATTAGAGAATATAAATCACTGTAAATGGGAATACATGCGAGCAGACAAGTATATGACAGCCAGACAGAGTGAGAGAGAGTCCAGTAGCAAGGCCGGGGTGTGTGTTGTGTTTGATAAGTTATGGAGCTCAGTAGTCTGTGGAAGAGCTTTTAATCAGGTCACTAAGAGCCCAGACCTCTCTGCTCCCACTCTGCCCCCTCCGTCTGGAGGGCTCCACCAGGGGTGACCAAGAGGGGCACCGCTGACCCAGATTAGGGAAGGGGTAAGTGTGTGTGTCTGAGTGTGTGGGAGCAGGGAGAATCAGCTGTGTATCACGTCCCAATCCCCACCGTTTCAATTCATTAGCAGTCCAAGGAAGAGGCAGGAGAGACAAGGAGGGGTGGTAAGTGTGTGTGTGTGCATGTGTGTGTGTGTGTGTGTGTGTGTGTGTGTGTGTGTGTGTGTGTGTGTGTGTGTGTGTGTGTGTGTGTGTGTGTGTGTGTGTGCGTGTGCATGTGTGTGTGTGTGTCTGTGTGCGTGTGCGTGTGTGTGTGTGAAGGGGGGTGGGGAACAGAGGAAAGAAGAAGTGTTAAAAGACAGTGACAGAAGGAGAAAGTCACTGCTGCGGCTCATCTTAGATTTCAGGGACCTACTTGACCTAGAAACACATGACACACACACACGCACACACACACACACACACACACACACAGGTGCAGAGATACCCACCAGGGACCTAATGGCCTCTGTCTGTGTGTCTGTGTGAAGCCTGACCAGCTGATCCCCTGCAGCAGCAGCCATAGCGTCAGGCTCCTCTGCATCTTCCTTTTCTCTCAATCCCTCTTTCTTTTGCCGTCTGAGTGTCTCTTTCTTCTTTCTGCCACTTGTCCTCAAGTCTCTCTCACAGTCATTTTCCACAGTAATGTGTTTTCTGCCTCTCTCACCTTGTTGTTTTCATCAGACTCGTGCAAATTTCTTGCTTCTATCTCTGTTTCTATCCACCCCCCCATCCCCCACCCACCCCCTCCAGCCCCCCGACCCCCTTCTTGATCACCTCGGGTAGCTAGGCGGCCAGCCAAACTTAACATTTCACCCAACCTCGTTCACTGCAATTTTATACACCATTGCAATCGGTCAAAAATCTTGGGATCAGCTTATTTCCATTCTAGTCGTCTCCTTTCACCACAACTTCTTCTCCATCCAACGGATCTATCTGCAGGACTTTTTTCCTCACAGCGTTCTATGACGAGGCAGTTCAGCAGCCAAACACTCTGCATCTCTAAAGCAATGTACAAGCAACAGTCTGTGTGGGGTCTTACAAAGTATAGGCCCAGACAGTCCTTAATTACAAGACAGTCTAGGTCAAATGAGTTTAAAGTGTATTCACCACAAAATGCCCCGCTGGCAAAACAAGCGTAAGAGCAGCAATGACACAAGAGTATTTGCAATTATTATGGTCATCATCTGGTAGTCATCTGCAAATTGTTGCATAGGTCTTGATTTTGGTTCAAAATTAAGCATGCAGCTCCACGCTGATAGAGGCCAAGACTGGGTGTGGAGCCAGTTCGTCTCCGTGCTGTCCGCAGACTCTCGTTCTGGTGTTTATTTGCAGTTTTGAAAACAGAGGAATTGTTTTTGAAGAGAGATTAGTGCCTGCAGTGCTTCCATTAATGGTCATCCAATGGTAGACTACAAATTCAGTGTCAGCTCTGGAGTGGCTGTAAGTCAGTCCAAGTCTGTCTACTCGATATGGTCTGACAACATGGGCTATAGGGCTGGATGTAAGATGATGTCGTTTCTGAATGTAATACATTATAATTTGTTTGTCAAAGAAGAACATTCATAATTCTAATCCAGACACTTTCTGCATTTTGTTTGAGAGGATTGATGGAAGGTGTTATGACTAATCAGATCACCCTCGCCTACACCAACTGGCCCCAACCACGATCACCAAGTCTGACCTTAACTGTGCTTACACAAAGCCAGATGTTTATCCACATTGGAATAGCTGCAGAATAAACGGACTGTTCCAGTCAGGGTCGATGAAAACGACAAAACAATGGTGTGACCAGCAGCTGGCAGCTTCTCCACTTGCCCAGTCACACTGAGTATTATAGTCAGCTTGTTTTGGCCCTATGTGGTGACCATGGGCTTTATGGCCTTCTGTGGCTTGTGTCCCACCTGCTATACAGTTGCATTTTCCACAATTTATTCTTGCTTGGAGAGAGCAGTAAAATATTCACACCCAAGGACATGGGCAGAGCCACTTGACAACATGATACTGGCAACAGCACAGTTCCCACAATGTGCAGCCGCTGTATTGTTAAATTATAGTCTAAAGTTACTGACTTCACAGTATTATTATTTAAAGTCATTCTTGTTTGGTGGTGAAACAGAGATACACGATCCCTGTTCACACCTTGTGTGCGCATCCATATTCTGTTTGGATCCATTTGAGACAGACGGTACACCTGACATTTGAATGCATCTTAAAGGGACACACTGGAGAACTGGAATAATTATCAAAACTGATACAACAGAGGGTAAAGCTCCAAAACTACCAAATCCTACCATTCCCATAATACAATTTGGTAGCATATTGTTGTTGCACAGTATATTTTCTGCCTGACAAGCGCCCACGCTTTTCAAACTCCACACCCTCAGTTTGTAACGCAGACTTAAAAAAAAAATTGAAAAAAAGAATCTCAAGTTCATGCTAGGATAACTCTGTCAACATCTCTATGTCATCATCAGTGTTATTTCCTCAGACCTGACAAAGCCCCCCTCCCCAGCCAAAGACATTACGCAACTCTATAGTACTCCTTGGGATGGGTAAACTGGCCTTTAACGCATCACTGTTGATTACATGTGAAGGGATTTTGCCACTTCTGCAAAGGAGAAATTCAAGCTTTTGCTCAAACAATGGCAGAGAAAAGGCCTTTCTGTTTGGTTACTTATTAGCGCGGCACATGTAGCTACAGCCTAAAGCCATATTCCTGATTGTTTTGCATTGGCAAATAAACTGTAACCAGCTATGACTGGAAGTTAGGAAGTCATTTGTGTTTATTGTGTGTTTACATCACCAGAATTGGTCTGAGCTGTCATACCCTAATGCAAACCATGTAAAGATGAATTTGAATACAATAACACCTGTGTTAAGAGCTGTCCAGTGTATTTTAGCATCAACAGCCACAGAAGCGGCGATGGAACAATCCTGATCCTGTCACGTATAGAGCTCGTCATGCCGCCTTCCGCCCACAGTGGACACGTAGTGGGTGATTTACTGAATCAGTTAATGAAGTGTGTGGGTAGGTTTCCGTCTTGATACATAAGGTGCCTTGACACTCAAGCAATCAAGCAAGATGAGTGAATGAATAAATAATGGCGCGCAGGCTTGAACAAGAGACTCTAACATAAATAACAAGTGAGCAGCACAAATGAACAATGTGCATAAAATGTCATGTCACTGCCTGGGTCACTAGGGACAAAAGCTTGGGATCTGTAGGCTGTTCAAAGCTGATGGAGACGACTGAAGCGTCTTTGATGAAGAACAGAGTGAAAACAGGGAGCAGAGGAGGAGGAGGAGGAGGAATCCTGAGTGACACACACACACACACACACACACACACACACACACACACAGCCAGATGAAGTTTCACTGTTTCTTGACACTTAATTATCCCTCTAAGATGGGCCTGCACTTGTGGATAATAAAAGATAGCCTTCTGTATACAACACTGCTGTTCCACATGACACTGTGGTGGTTTACCCCCTCTGTCTCTCTGGTCCCCCTCCCTCCCTTCCTCCCTCCCTCCCTCCCTCCCTCCCTCTCATCTCACAAGATGACCCTCATTACTCTACACCCTGTGCTCTTCTTACCACACAAAAAAAGAGACACTTTGTTTATGTTGAGAGAAGGTGCTTTGATAGGTAAAGATGAGTGGAGGGGGCAGATTCAGATCCTTCAGGAATGGAAACGCATTCAGTCATAGAAGTGGAACAGATGTTCTGGCTTATTATTATGTGATAGTACCCCCCCACCGCCCCCCCTTACCCCCCCTTCCTGGTTGTATCTGGTTGTTAATAAAAATATAGTGGATTTGAAATTTATTGAGAGACAGCAGAGAGAGAGAGAGAGAGAGAGAGAGAGAGAGAGAGAGAGAGAGAGAGAGGGAGGAGGGGAAGAAGGAGAGAGAGAAAGGAGGGAGGAGAAGAGAAGTAGGGCGCTGCTAATTATGCATGGCGATTGTTGATGGCTTGATTGTCTGCGTCCAGCTGCACGGAGGAGCGGGGAGAGGGAGAGGGAAGGCGGGGAGAGAGGCAGACTCACTGACGCCAGGCTCGGAATTCTCCCATCCATTGAAAGAGAGACCCGATTGTGTCCGGGGCCTTTCCGACAAGCACCTGATCCCTGCCCAGACACAGCAGTGTGTGTGTGTGTGTGTGTGTGTGTGTGTGTGTGTGTGTGTGTGTGTGTGTGTGTGTGTGTGTGTGTGTGTGTGTGTGGCACAGATTTACGCACCGGGAGCTCTGGAATCTGCAGACAAGCGCTGTCATGGGTATCAGAGGAAAATACTCTGCTGGCATTTTTTGATATCCTAGAAATAGCTCCTGGTTCCTAAAAATGACTGTGAATTCGGAGGCAGCTCTTTCTGTGGATCATCAAAAACAAATTGGATAATGTTTATTCTGTTCCTGTGGAGGCCTGTAATCCCAAACGCCTCATCTATTCTGCCCAATTCCTGCCCCAGCAGCTTGCTCAGTCAGCTAATACAAACAATTATTTTCCCACCAGACCTGGGAAATTTAGGACAATATTTGTCCTCCCCGTGACATATTTAAGAAAGATATTTGAGGTCAAAGTCTTGTTTGGATACTCTACACCAGTCACACAATATATCTCTAAAATAGTTCTGGAGCGAAGTCCTGTCTCACGGTTCAATACTGTGGTTTGTTGTAAAGTGAGGTCGCTGAGTGGCTTGTCATGCGTGGGGTGAGTGGGTGGGGGGGTTGCCAGGAAGAAGACAGTGTGACTTGAACATCTGTTAAACCTCTGTATTAATGGGGAGGATATCTCCAGCGTTGCGCATTTACGCACAAATGTGTCCAGAATGGAGATAAGAATGTGAATGTGCTGACTTACTCATCATCTTGAAATCGTTTGTTACAGTTTACCCTCTCTTCTTGTTGTTTGTGAGGTAATACAATGTCGAAATTTCCCCAAAGCCTCGCCAAACTTAGAACACAGTTTATCCTTAACTAGATAGTTCCATCCCTCAATCCTGAGTGTTTTCAAAATGAACAGGCGCAGGCTGGCACCCACGAACCGTTGAGCAACAACTTTCTTCATCTGATGACTGTACAAAACCTACATTACTTGGCAGTGTAAAGTAAGACTTTAAGGTTTGTCATGGCTTTAATATTGATCAACCTGACTGTGGAGAGTCACTGTAAACCGCTCTCCTGTCACTGTTCATGAAGACATTCGTCTCCGGGTCATGTTGGTTTATTCGTCATTACACAAGTTGAGGAGTATTTGGAAAGGTTTCTCTGAGTACAACTGCAGACGGGAGGAGGGAAGCGTGGGGGGCGTAGATCCGTGACCGTGAGTGACAGAGCCGGACAACCAATGGGATCGCCGAGCGCCTCTGCTTCTCTCCCCTCTGGTGGTGGACGGGGGAGGGCGGGCCGTCTGCCAAAGAGAGGAGTGCGCGTCGGGGTGAATGGATGACGTCGGGAGGCTGGCGCCAGCATGTCTGGGACTGGCGCGTTAGATCAACACAGCTGGGCCGGGATAGGACACACAGCTGGCTCAGGCCTGCATTCCTCCACAAAACAGGATTGTGAGAAAAGGGGAAAATAAGACCCAAATAGGAGCAGAACGGGACGTGCTTTGATGTAAACTAAAAGGCAGCAACTTTTGGAAATGTTGAAATATAATTTTCATAAAACACTTTCATCCGAGGAGGTTAAAGAATGGTAGAAAGTGACTTTACAGCTTTAGTCTTATGCGAGTTAGAGACATTTTAAATTAGCTATATTACACGTAGGCACTGAAGCTGTTAGTGTAGACATATAAGCGACCAAAGCATAAATGACCAGTCAGTTTACACATATCCACTGACTGATCATTATAATAACATGTTTTTGGTGATTAAATTCATGTAGTAATAACTTGGTTACTCACTGACCTTTTACCTATATTATACAAATATCATATTTTCAATATTGTTATTTTTGTATGTACATGTTTCTGGGTAGTGTGTCCTAAAATAAGAACACACACTGCTGTGCAATGTGAAAAAGGCTCATAGGAATAAATAATATGGTCTGGGTTGCGTTTGTGTTGAAGAGATTCAGTTTGATGACAGGTTTTCAAAGGGTTGACACAGACAGACATATGGATATACAATAATTGATAACTAATAAAAAGAGACATTTTTCAAATGAGACAGCTTTATGAGAAGAGTGTCACGTGATCTATCTGTGGAAGACTTTTATTGTTGTGATCTTCTTGATTTATAACTAGCCTATTTGTGAAAGTAGAAGTGGAATAGAAACAACAGAAAGTTCATTCTCTCCTAGTTTCTCCTTGTTGTGAACTAAACTTATTCATCTTTTTTTAACTGGGGATTTTCAGCAACTTGAATTGTGCTCTACTTTCAAATGGCTTTTGCTATTTATTTCACATAAATAAAAACAACCTGAAAGAGGTAACTAATTGATTGACAATCCCCTTCAGGCATCCCATTCCAATTTCCTCATTCTTTCCAGCCCGTCCACAAGGTGATATCAGCCAATGGGAATGGGCGTGCTCTTTACACTGGCCAATCAGAGAGAGATGCGAGAAAGGGGGCGTCAGCAGGCGCGCAGTGTATAAAAACCTAACTGTAGGCTACGCTGCTGTCACAGTTGAGCACTGTAGCTTTCCAGGACAGCGAGAGGAAGATCGAAACAAGGAAGAAAACCCATCGCCAAACTCCTACTCAAACGTCAAGCCGAGTCTTTTTTGTTGTTGTTGTTGTTGTTGTTGTTCCGCGTCCGTTTCCACCATGAAAGCCATCAGTCCCGTCCGCTCGGTGAGGAGCTGCTACAAGGCCGTGTGCTGTATTTCGGAGCAGAGTCTCGCCATCAGCCGGAATAAACACTCGTGTCTGGAGGAGCCGGTGAGCGCCCTGTGCGACATGAACGACTGCTACTCCAAGCTGAAGGAGCTGGTGCCGAGCATCCCGCAAAACAAGTCGGTCAGCCAGGTGGAGATCCTGCAGCATGTCATCGACTACATCTTCGACCTGCAGATCGCGCTGGAGGCGGAGGACACAGCCACGCCGGAGATGGTGTTGTCAATAAAGGTGAGGTGGAGATGCCTGCTGCGCGGTGGACTGATGCTTGTCGTCACACACTGACACGAACTAGCAGCGATTCTTCTGTGGATCTTTGCGCTACAGATCCTCACGCTGACCTAAAGTTAAAGTCTGGTTCTGGGGATTTTTGTAAAGTTTATTCCACTCAAGCTTTGAAACACCGTCAGCGCTCGGATGTATGTCAGTGATATTGTAGAATATTGTGCTGCAGTGGCAGATAATGTTTGTCTGATATGTTATGTCGTGGGAAACCATGTTACACCCCCACACAGACACTTATTCCTGATTATATGCAATGAGAATAATGGTGTTGCCAGCGTCTAAAACTGCTTCTCTCCTCTCTGCTCTCCATTCAGACTGCGGACCTTGCTCGCAATTTCTCCAAAGAAGAAGGACGGTTGTGCCACTAGGACGAGGATGACAGATTATGGTACATATTTATCCTTTTCTGATCAATCTAAATATCTTCATAAATGAATAAAATCACGAGATGAATGTGCTTCGAAGGACCCATCTTCTAACGGTTTAGAACAGATTACAACAGTGTCTTGTTTTGACTTTCAAAACGAAATAAATTAAAAATAAACTTAAATACCAGGGAGAATAGTGTGAGCATTGATGTGCTGGGACATGAAGGTCTCCTTACTCTCCACATTCAGCACGGTTGCCAATTAGACAGGCCAGTGAATGTGTAGCGGATTCATTGCTATCTGCCTGGGGTTAATGAAAGTTCCATGCTAGGCGCCAGTCTGTCTGCTCCCCTCTGCAGGGAGGGAGGGAGGGTGAGAGGGAGAGATCTGACTTCACTTTTCTTCCTTTCTCTCCATGCAGGTGCAGGGAAACACATGTCTCCACTTCACTCCGGGCAAGAGGACAAGAGGGGCAGAAAGGGTGGGATAGGTATTTGGGAGAGAAGGAGAAGAAGAAAAAGAAGAAGAAGGAGGAGGAGGGAGGTGGAGGGTTTAAAGAAAGAAAGAAAAGACAGAAAAAAGTGGACTGTTTCCTAGATGAGTGGGGATCAACAGTAGTGCATGAGCAAGAAAACAGAGACTCATTCTTTGGCCCCTGGACAGACAAATCAACACACCAAAGCAGAAGCCAGGATTGGAAACTGAAAGCAAGCGGCTTTGTATGCCCTCCTCAACGAAACCTGGGATTCCCTATAGATAGAAGTAGAAATATTGGTACATTGTTGTTTTATTTTCTTTTATTTTTTGTGTTGCATTCCAAACAAACTTTACGTGGGTTAAACTCACACCCAACCTGAACCCATTCACATCATCTCACATAATTTTCCCTGCATTATTCCCACCAAACCCCCCACAACCCCCATACCCCCCCCAAAAAAAAAAATCTGTTTTCCAATGATCTGGAGACTGTTACAACTTCATCCGAATGTGTACATATCTGCTGTGGGTATGTAAGGTGTGAGTCAATTTGGTATAATCAGAACTCTATACTAGAGTTAATTGTAAAAGTTTGTAGGGATTGTGTTATTTCTACAGACAATGTGATGTGAGTTTCATAAACTCTTTATTATAAAGTTTGCTTTGTATGTATGTTCTTATGTAATGAAATAAAAAAAAAAAGATGTGAAACAGTTTGGCGGATATGGTATATTTGATATGAAATAATGAATGAGTATGAACTCTTACTCGTCTTCAGAAGGTAAAAGTGATGCTGACGTGACTTTTTGGCTTTGGATGACGGTGAAATGCTGATACAACAGGATGTTTTCAGATGAATCTTGAGGTTGAGTGGTTGGAAATCAAACGAAGGGAGTTTCCTGTGAGAGCTTCTATTTTTCCAAAGAGTAAGTTACCAGCAGTTTAAAGCAGCTGAACTTCCTAAATGGTGTATAGAGTAGAGGATATTACGTGATCATAAACCAACAAACCAACCTTTCTGATCATTCATAAATCTTAAAAACCATGATTTCCTAGGCTAATTCACTTCAACGTCCATGAAACCAGAGCAGTATGTGGATTAATATGGTGTCTTGACCTTGGAAGCAGAGGAGCACCATCTGTAATGCAGCATTCATGCAACTTTACTTGTAAGGATACTTTTTCTAGACCTTGTTATAGGCCTAATATGTGTAGGAGTGAAGCTATTTTGAAGCCTCAGTCATGGAATCATACGTTAACTGTCTAATGATAAATTAACAGTTTTGGAAATTAATGTTACTGTACTTAGCTGGTCTCAAAAGTTGAACAAACTACTCCACCTTGTGGATCCATCTGGGATTTCAGGCATTAAATGTTGGCACATATGACCAGTGCCTCATCTGGTTAATCAGCAACAATAGAGAAATGTTTTGTGGTTTTATAGCCTGTCTTGTTATTTACAGACAACAAACCAAACAATAATATGTTGAATTGTCAAACAGTTGACCCAATTCTAACCTTCAGCGTACTGGAAATAATGAGGTTACAACTCCATCTAGTGGCAAAAATAGATTATTGACTCAATGAAAGTTCAAACTTACTGTACATTCACACAGATATTAAGATAAGGTGTGAACTCTATCATATCACTTTGCAATAGATACTACCTCTGTGGACTATATTTTATATAATTACTTAGTTGTTTTTTTATTCATTTATTAATTTATTGTTAAGACTGTTAAGAAATCTTGAACTCACCCTAAGAATGTAATTGAGATGACAATATATCATGAACACCCAAATTTATATTACAATTACAGACAATAGCATAGGGTGAAATCTATTATTAATCAATAATAAACATTATATTATATATTTTTATTTTTCGCATGGTTATTGTATTCGACCAAATTAAACACATGTTCATTATTTTCTATCTACTTCACACATTTTGTTAGAATATAATTTGACTGACTTAAAACAACAGGCTGCATCATTTATGTTTTTTTTAAACAGTATAAAGATGAACCAGTAATGATGGTTGAGGCCAAAGTAATGCAGAAGAGCTACCAGTCTACACCACAAGATGGGAGTGTTGGACGAGGATGCAACAACTCTGTTCTCATGACATCCCAGGATGTAAGCACTAAGCTTTGGCCATGCTACAAATCCAAATTGGTTTGATACCACACAGTGATTAGTAAGCATGAAGTGAAGAACAAAGCAACTCAGGCTAAAATGTAATCCAAGGATTTCATCAGTCACATGAGCTACATACAATTAGCTCAGAATCAGTGCGGCCATACCATGAACAAATGTTGGCATGTCTCAAACAAGAAGCTGCATTACTATAGACATTACGTATATGTGTTGATGTGACAGCACATTTGTCTAGCCCCAGTGTGAGGTAATTCACACTATACTTACAATGACTTTAAACACACAAGACATTTATTTTGCACCATTTAAATCCAATGTGAACTCGATTAAAGTTTTTTTCAGTTTAGAAAACAGCATTCAATTAATAATAATTATAATTATATGAATATAAAAAATTGTGTCAAAACTGTACTGATCTACTTATATTTTGGCCCAACAGGTGTCATGAGGATCACTTAGGTCAAACTTATTTATACGGAGGCCTATATCAGCACTTGCTCCTGACCAGCCCAGTCTCTTTAAGTAGACAAGGAAAACATGCATTAAAAACTTCACCACATAACTTAACATGTGAGACAGATTTTTTTTTTAACAGTAGAACTTTAAATCCAACCAAAATAATTCATGCCATTAACTTCCGTGTGCTACTTTAGCAGGGAAATTAATATGGGATAACACTGAAATAACTCAGGACAGGTGCAGTGTACAGAGAGATTGCAAAAAGGGATCACAGAATTGGGAGAAAGTGTGAACACCCCTAACTTTCTATGGATTGTGCAAACACCACTAATGAGTTGTACTGCATTTCGTAGTGTAGTTCAAAAGAGGATGAGACAGGGGGTGGAGATGGTGTGAATTGCATTATGTGGAGATCACTGTGACAGTTCTGTTAGTATTTCTAGTCTCTACCATCTGCTTAATGTTGCAATGTCTACAAGGCAAATTTCTTAACCAACAGACAATAAAAAACTATCTTATCTAAGTGTAATAAGCAGCTCACTGTGTCAGCTTTTTCTCTCCCCCTCCCCTTAGCCTTTTGTATATGCTTTACAGTCATCATGAACTATCTTGAGTGAATACAATATAATGAACTTATCTAGCACAGTATATTTGAATTTGATTTGAAATAATTTGAAATATAGTTCAAATAGAGGCATGACAATAGGCTTGCTTTGGCTGGGAGTCCTCTTTGCCTTGGCCAATGGGTGTCAAGTCATATGGCTTGGGTGGTAGCTGTGGATGGGGGAGGGGTTGTTTTCTTTCAATATCTCCTCTGAGCCAATAAGCAAGAGTGCTACTGAATGAATCCAATTATCATCTACAAACTATCCCCAGGAACACCTTGCACTAGGCCACTATACACTTTCATCAGATAGAATATTGATTCCCATATAAAGAATGAAAGCTTCTTTCTTACTATATAAAGATGATCCAGGAAAACCATTTCTATACATAATTACATATTATTCATATCTATTTAGATTTATATTTATATTTATTGTTCCCAACATTGGCCTTAAAAGTCTATGTGTCTAATTTCTAATATAAGTATTTTATTGTGTATTGATAACTAAATAAATAAATTCCCCACTTTTTGAAAGTTATATGCACTCTATCTGATTGTTCCACTTCTTGAATGAGGCTAGACCTAACTCATTATTAATACACATTTTCATGATTGTTCCACTTAGACCTAACTCATCAGTTAGATATTCAAATATAACGATCCAAATTTGTGGATGCATCATTACATCAAAGAAATTATACATGTTTTGACGCAATTTTTCATATGTAAAATCTGTGATCTAGAATACAGAATAAAGTTCTGATGATTTAAAAACAACATGCCCACAAAACAACAGGGTTTTGTGTTTATGGCTAAGCATGGAAATTGCAGTTTAAGGTGGACTATGATGCTAGATGTGGGTCAAATTCTTGCTTACCATATCTTATAACAATATCTTATAATGATACAATAAATCTTACAATATCTTTATATAACAACCACAAAAAGTGTGCTAGCAGAGAAGCGACAGCTGTCTATTTATATGTCTGATTATATACACTGGAGTCATTCATATTCAAACTAATAAGTGGTCATTGTCTCCAATTTAACCCTTGTAATAAAGGAACATTATGTCCCAAACTTGTGCTACTGTCCCTTTAAGAGGACGAGCTTCGTCCCTCAACAACTGTTTTATGCAAATGTGACACGCAGAACGTGCCGTGAGCCAATCAGATACGAGTTCTAACCGCGGGAGATCTAAATTTCGCGGGACGAAGTTTGGCGGTAAAAAAGCTGTTCTTCGCCAGCTCTTGTCCTCTTGTATGGAGAGCGGAGCTCTGAGGTGGACGAACAGGAATCACAGACCGGGTCGGATTCTGCATCAGAGGGGGGGTCACAATAAGTTGTAAATCTCAAACTGCAACCTGAGCTCACTGAGACCTGGAAGACCTCTGGTATCTGGACTTTAAAATACTGGATCGATGACACTGTTCACTTATTTAGGCAGCGATTTTTAACAATAACTTGTAAGGAAAGTTTCCTCTGCACTTTGTTACCGGACAAAGGATAACAACACCGACCAGTCGGCTGTATGTACTAACGATTATTACTACTAAATACGCCTGGATTGCATGTTTAATTCGTGCATTTCGAATTGAATAGGCTGGTTTCAGCTGTGTGAGTTGCTCTTGGCTCCTTCGTTATATTAGAAATATATTTTCATAGGAAGCCTGTAAGTGCAGCAGGTCGCCGGTAATAGGGAACGATTTAGCAGAGCATTGATCAGTGTGCTAAGCCAACAGCACACTTCCCCCTCCGCCTGACCGATCCGGTTAAATTTAGTTCACTCAGGAAAATGATGCGAATGCCAAAAGGCGTCTCTCCGGCATCTTGTCGGCCAGCAGTGGGTCTGTCTTGCCCTCAGCAGAAGGTAAAGGTTTTGTCCAAGGCAGAGTTGCTCGGCACCGTACTGTCCAGCCCGCCGATGAACACGGTACCGGTTGGCTATTTCACCCAGATCTGCAACACCACCGCGGCCGAACAAAGAGCCAACAGCCTGTATTCAACCCCCCACGGACCAGAGGCTAAACCCATCAGATCATCCTCCGGGCGATTGCCGGTAAAGAACCAAACACACACTACGAGTACAAGCTTCCACTACATTTACACACATTTTAATAACGAATCATTGATTCAGTGTCCAGCACAGTGATCTCTGTGCCTGTGTGTGGGCGGAATAATTCATAATTTCCATTGGTATGCGCGTTTTAGCAACGTTTGGGGCACATTCAAATATGTTTTGACGTGATAAGACACAGAGGAGCCACTGTGTCTGCTGCTGGATGTGTATGAATTGGTGTGTTCCCTTTGGCTGCCATGTTAAGTTGTGTGACATCTTTTCCCGCAGTCCAGCTGTAGCTAGACAAGACCAAACGCTGTGTGTGTGTGTTTGATAGGGAGGAGGGGGGTAGTTGATAGTGGTGGGGCCCCTCTCTTATGAAAAGGAAGGATGAGTGGCCCCCGCAGTGGGAGATAGCTGGGGCAGCAGGGGTACACAATCAAACAATGCTGGGGGGTGACCAAGCA
Organism: Seriola dumerili; assembly: GCF_002260705.1. Taxonomy (NCBI): domain Eukaryota; kingdom Metazoa; phylum Chordata; class Actinopteri; order Carangiformes; family Carangidae; genus Seriola; species Seriola dumerili. The sequence goes on from NW_019174404.1 coordinate 9,281,934, forward strand.
GATGACACTAATGTAAACACAGTATTTTACACTCGTCTCTTATCTTCTTTTAACCATTTTGGGAACTGAAAATCAGATCTAATTTGAGAAGAAATATTCCCGAGCTGTAGCTCACACTCTTATTTGGACAGTTTTTTTTGTGATCACACCTACATGACAGCTGCTCCTACTGCACCTGTCATTAAGGCAACACAGGACCTGTGTAACCTGTTCATCTCACTGTAGGAAGGAGCTGGAGGTCAGAGGTCATAACCGGACAACTGGCATGTTTTCCTGGGAACTGACGTGTGTATGCTCAGGTGGAAAGTTCTCTTAGAAACACTAAAAAGCTTCATGTACATCAAGTGAATTGTTTATGTAGGAAAAATGAAATGAGAACTGTATTCCAGCCATTTTACAGGCAGTATGCTTCTTATTGCTGAAGGATTATTTGAAAAGCTTGATGATCTGAGAGGATTGGATCGCACTCAGAGACTTGTTAGTGCTCCACACCTGCTGTTGTTTGTTATATTGGTCTCCTCCTTTCTCGCCAGCCCTGAAGTCCTTTTAGATTTAGTGAATTGCAGTAAAGCTAAAGGGGGTTAGGGGTTAGAGTGTGTGCAGCGGGTCCAAATCTCATGTTAACCCCCTAGCCCTTACGCCTGTATTTACTAATAGGCCCTTCAAGAGGATTAGTTGGACGTAAGTAAAGAAATAGGCTGCCACCTGGCTTATCATATGCTAAGGTGAACTTAATTGCGATTCATGCCTGTATGTATTCATGGATTTGTACATGTCACATGGTAGAATGATACATAAAAATGTTATCCCCTCTTTTAATCCAGCATTAAGACCATTTCATGTGACAGATAGTTTGACCCAGACTAATATAGAATGTGGGCTGACAGGGTTGATGATGTAGATGAATTGAAGATAAGAAGCCACAATGGACAGGGTGTTTTCACACTGATAATTGTGTTGTCTATTCTTCCTCTCTGCCATACATCCAATACACTCAGTGTGTTTGGATTTATCGTGAACATATTAACTTCGATTTTTAAGTGACTTGCAGGGCTGGTGTACACAGGTGTACATGACAGCTGGTGGAAAAAAAAAATCATTGATCACCACAATGAGAGCTTCATTGAGGTGAGAAAGAGCAATGCACTTTTGAAATTACACAGCAGGTTTCAAAAGTCCCAAAGTCCCATAATTATGAAACTTCCCCAGCACTTTTCAGTGAATTAGGTAAACTTTCCGGTGTGTGTGTGTGTGTGTGTGTGTGTGTGTGTGTGTGTGTGTGTGTGTGTGTGTGTGTGTGTGTGTGTGTGTGTGTGTGTGTGTCTTGTAGACGTATTATACTATGAGTAGTTGATTGGGTGAAACTTTTTAATATATGTCTCGTTCAGAGCAAAAAAAAAAAAAGAGTAAAGGAACATCAAGGCTAGTGATGCCCATTTAATTCCTATATCTAAAAACGACAGCGACACAAGGGTTGGTGTCCCACTGATGATCATCTCACCGCTTCCTCTTTTTTGGTCTAACATTTTTTTGGGATCTTATCGTTCTCTGATACAGACCTGCATTTCTAAAGTACTGATGGCAGCGCACACAAAGTTGAGTCATTCAGGGTCGTTTCTCGAATACTAGAACATATTGTCTCTACTGCCGGTTCCCTAAATACTGAGATTTAGATGCACAGAGCAGTATCCAAATGAAGGTGGGCTTCAGCTTTCAGCCACAGAGCTGAGAGTGATCTTTTTTGTCTTTCTCTTTACGAACTATAAAAGGCAGAGACTTAATTTGTAGTCACTTTATTCATTTGGACATGAAGTGGCTGTGTTAGGTTCAGTGATGTGTGCACTAACAGTACATGACTATCAAACAATGCAAATGCGTCATCATTATGATAATTAAAGGGATAAAAAAGAGTAAATACATAGTAATGTTTCTGAATAATTATTTGGCATGTGGTTTTATGTGTTGTCATGACTAAGGGCAGCTATTATGCAACATACATTTGATATGATACATAAGTGCTTGCTGACACAGCAGCTTGAGTGCGTGTTCAGTCATGGGTCTTATGTTTACAGGAAGTGTCGCCTGTTCATGTGCAGCTCACTTCCTTCAAATTAAACAGCATAATTACCACTTTCTTTTGAGCTTTTTTTGACTGTGGTACAGGATGCTTGGCTCAGTGTTAGAACCTGAGTTCCTTTAAGTACAAACATAACTAAACAAGGCTATGCATCATTCATGTGTGATCCTACACTTGAAAGCTTGCTCACGGGGCACGTGCTTTCAAAAACACTCCCAAAAAAAAGTTAATGTTTGACTTCAGCTGAAGAGATTCTGCCTATAATTGTTAATCATGCTAAGTGTAGTAAAAGGCAATGTGTTACTGATTGTCATGTGAGTCTTAACCAGGGTATATTAACGGTTGATAATGTTGCGTTGCTCTGTTTCCTTTCAGCTTGATAGTGATGTAAATGTGTTCAGTCCTCCCTCCAAAGTCCAGGGGCTGTCTGGATTTGACAGCTGCTTTCACATCAGACCTCATCCTCAGTGCTCTGCAGCAACACAGATGAATGAATTTGTCTGTTTCAGATACAGCAAGTAATGTTTACTACAGCCGAGTGCCAGTTTGGCCAGAAGATGCATCTGCATTATGTCGATCGCCGGAGACAATGTCCCACTTATTCCCTGCTTTATGTCACGTGTGCGTGTTCCCAGATTTTCACGGAATGTTCACAATCTGCAAAACTGCATAAGCATTCAAATCATTTTCATGAATTACTCTTTCTGCCACTAGGTAGGAGCACACAGCTCTTCTGTGAGGTTTTCCTATAACCTTCAGTGCTGCCTTGAATCACCTCCTGGATCCGTCCTTCTTGGAACCCATGTAGTTAGCCCCCGTTGACACTGATGTCGCCTGGGTGTGACATTGGCCACATTGCCAATTGTATGCATTCACCCAAAATTATCCTTCACCTTGTTTTACCGCCGCCTCAGGCCAGCGCTGGCCCTGGAGCATAATGTCCTCAATTGGGGGAGTTTGCATTTCAAAGCAGCCCACTACCCCCTACCCCCTGCACCGGCAACCCAAATGGGCAGATCCACCCTTCTCTTTCTTCCCTTGAGGGACACATTGACATTTTCAGCAATGTAGCCATTGTTTTTCTATTGACTACCCAAGGGTGTGGTAGTGAGGGGTTTGTGTAAGGAAGGAGTAGCTCTTTGCAGGCATACTGTAACTTGCCCTTGACTTGGATGGAATCTGAGTCCCATGCAGCTCGACTGACAAGGTTTGTTGGTTTGAGGAGAGGCCCGGCAGCAGAAGTCCTTCACGTGACTCTGACTTTGTGTGTGAAATACCAATGTGGAAGATTTCACCACAGTGGCAGAGACAGCGGGAATCAGCCAAAGAATGTACAACAAACAGAGACTGCCATGTGCAGTGCTTGGGTGTAACTGGGCAGGCAAGCAGGGTGAGGTTATAGCAAACGTGAGTGGGGTGATACTGCCGGGTTTGTGAGATAAAGAGGTAGTAGGAGGCTAGTTGACTCAGGCCTCTCACAGGAGTGGCCTGCTGCACAGTAACTCGGGAGTTTAAAATAGAATAACATGCTTATTATATTAATTATGATGCACACAATGTCCAGCTGTCTCTCTAAGACTAACCTGATGATCAGATTCATCAGGTTATTCTTTCATGACCTTTTGTGTGTCCTGAAATGACTGTGTTTCAGGCAACATGCCTGCGTGTTTGACCTTAAATTACCATTTGTAATAACTGCATTTTTCTCTCATATATATCTATACTGAAAGAAGCACACCCTGGCTTTCTACTTAAATGAAGTTGTGTTTGCGTAATATGGTTGACTCACCAGAGAAATCCATCATGCAAAAAAGGAGCACCCAAGCCCCCACCTTAACCCGTACAGCTGCAGGGTGAAACCGTTGGTTCCCTCTTACAACATGTCACCGTGCCTGTGGCTGTGACTTCTAAAGCGCAGACCTGCGAGCCTGAAAAATGTAGATGTGGTGCAGTTTGATCTGCACATCTAGGTTGCGGAAGTTATGAAGCTCCACTTTATTAAATGTCAAGGTTTTTGTGATTGAACCAGAAAGAACTTTAAACCACAGCCGTCACTTTGTAGACACTGTTCCTAATTCCCCTCTGTGAGCCCTTTGTGTTTGACAGCTATTGTCAAACAAACAAACAAACAACACAGGTTTTAATCCCACAAGTGTTAACAGCTACCATTTTGTTACAAAGTAGCTGGTCACTGTCCGGTCCTGTGTCTCTTTGTGTCCTGCTGAAGTGTCCGTGCGGCTGCCTGTGTGCTGTGGGGATTAAAAGCCGCCCTGCCAACAGCACGTACACTTGCTGTACTTGCTCCAGATGTCGCCAGTCAACAGGTGGACATGTCAGGGAGCACACTGGGACAATGGCTGCCTTTATTATCCCCACACTCGCTCGGGCGCATCCACACGTGGTTAAGTCAATGCGCCACTTTTTCCATCTCTGAAAACTGTTGTCAGTTGCCTAAACCGATTAGGCAAAGCAGCTCACTGGCTTCTTATTCACTGCAGTGACAAAAAAAAAAGGGAATTGTAGTTGTGTTTGTTAAGAGACTTGGAGGAAAGGAGAATACAGAAAAGGTGAGGTCCTAACCAGATGCTACAAATTACCCAGCAGCCTCAGTAACGCCAAGCTGAAATCCCACGCTTCATGAGCTCAGTCACCAGTGTGTTTTTGAGTGTGCGTCTTGCGTGAAGGAGGAATGACATACTGATTGACTGCAAACTTTCCTGTCCACTGTCAACGTTTGTTGGTGTTAACAATTCACTGGCAGGAATGCTGCGTGTTCGGGTGTCGCCAATTTGCGCAAGTTGGCATTTTTCAGACAGTTGGTCATTTCTTAATCCTTCAAGAGGGAGGCTGTGTCCTTGTGACTTTCACTTTTGTTATGTAGGTCATTGCAAAAACTAATGGTCACATTAGTTTATATTGGGGTCCAAAGGGTGTGTGTGTGTGTGTGTGTGTGAGAGAGAGAGATTTCAGTTGAGGCTACAGGCCTTGGAATGCATGATGCATTACAGTTATAGTCAGGTAATCGTGTTTGTGTGTTAAGCTGTAGAAGAAAGGCGATGTAGGGAGGCTCGAGAGGGGGAGGAGAGGTCATTGAGTGATTCCAGGGATTTCCTGGAGTTTTGTAGGCAGTGGGTTGAGACTTGAAACCCCCCCTACACACACACACACACACACACACACACACACACACAAAATCAGCCCTTCTTGAAGTGCTTGGGAAAGTGTGAGTGCTTTGTTTCTGCACTTGAGGGCTGTTGGCACATTTACGACACAGCACTTTTCAACACCCCACCCTCCCCCCTATTTAGCACTTTGGCCAGCATTGATGTCACAGTTTCATGGAAGGGCTGGACTGACCCTACACAATACATTTTAACAATTTAACTTGTCCTTATGGAAAGTCAGTGAGGTTTGTTAAGTAGGAAGCATGGCAGATTGTTTCCAGCAGACTATAGACTGGCAAGGAAGTCAAACGAGGAACCTTATTCACACTTGGTATATTTTTATGATGACCAAATGGTTACTCTTTGCTCTTGGCTCTTAAATGTTCCTGTTTTTTTTTTTTTTATAACGGATGTAAACTCTCTGCTCTCTAGGCTAAAAGGAAGCTGGATCTAGAGGACCCTCTTTATCTCCCAGAGTTCCGCACGCCAAAAGGCAAAGGCATCATCACAACCAGGGTACCAAGTCCAAGGAGTGAGTACACGGCGTGGATCAGATGTGAGGGGAGGAAGTGTAATGTAGTGGATTTTCCTGGTACATACGAGAGGTGCACTAATACTAGTGTTGGTATCTATGCTGAGTTAGAAGTCCTTCTATTCTTGTCAAAGCTTCTATTTTTTATTTTACAGTAGAAAAAGGTAGAGGTCATTCAAAGAGAGAGCTGGAGACACAATAGGATTATTAAAACAGGAAATAGCAATGACAACAAAATCATGTGAAAAAAGACAATAAAATACTGTACAAAAGAGATAAGTCAGGAAGTAGTATAATTACAGTTCTTTACAATGGTCACAATCCAAAAGGGGCTGTTAAGGGGATGGAACTAGGTGTTAAGGGTAAGTGGACGGGGCACTTTGGGAGACTGTATGGGGGAAATGCTCAAAGAGGGCAGCTTGATGGGTTGTGGAGACGTTATCTTAAAGGATGGAAGCTCTTTTAACCAGAGAGAAAAGCAGCACATGGACTAAATGTCCCAGGAACTCAGGAGCCCCAGAAACTAAAGTTTGTCAAATTATTAGACCCATTATTATGACGGATTAGAAAATGAAAACTTGGTTTTAGACAAAGTTTTGGCACATGATACAATGGCACAGTGTCCTCTCGTGGGAGATGGGGACAGTTCAGCATTGCACACAGCAGACAGTACCATCAGGGATTATTATTCATTTTTCTATTTCAAATACCATGCACAATAGAATAAAATGATTTATCTATGAATGAGATATCAAACAGAATGCAAAATGAGTCAGACAGGAAGAAAGACACATTCATAAAAGAGTTTGTTTTCATGGTATACTGTTGACAAAAGCTTGAATGACTAATGTAAGTATCTGAATCAGTACTCCACATCAGCTGATCAACTGAATGAAGTACTCAAATTAGTTCAGAAAAACAGGATATATGTGCACCTCAAGTACATGCTTAAATATCTGCTCTGCTTCACACCGTTCTCCCCTCACGTTCCATTTGTCTGCATCTTCGCCCCTCAGCTCCAAAGTCTCCAGGTGAGCGGACGCGCTACGACACCTCCTTGGGCCTGCTGACTAAGAAATTTGTGGGTCTGATTGCTGAGTCTCCTGATGGAGTTCTTGACCTGAACTGGGCCACCGAGGTTCTGGAGGTCCAGAAGAGACGCATCTATGACATCACCAACGTCCTCGAGGGAGTCCAGCTGATCAGAAAAAAATCAAAGAATAACATCCAATGGCTGTGAGTCGAAATGGATCAGCAGAGATTTAATAACCAGAATGAGAATAATCTGAAATTCCAGCTAATAGAAGACATAGTTGGAGGGAAATGGGTCAGACATTTAGATGCATTCACTGTCTCTGGTCAGATCATGGCTCTTGTTAATAAATCTGTCAACAACACAGTTTTATCAGCATTTGATGCAAGAACTTCTGAAGATTTCAATAAAAAAAAAAGCAACCCAGCAGTACAACACCATAAACTACAGTCTCCAAATGATCAACAGCTCTCTGACACAGTCACAACTAAAGTGAAACCACATTCCACAAAGGTTGTGTTTATTGAAGAGCTGTTGTGTTGGATTGCATAGCAGCAACTCAGTGTATGGATTCCTGCTCACACATCTGCCACCTAGTGGCTGTAACTAGACATTAGAACATCTTTAGACAACGCTGAATCACCACCATTTAGAAAGCTTACTATCTGTTACACCATCTGCACTGTTACTCATTTCAATGCAATCAAATCAAATCATCAAACATGCTTTTTGTTTTGCTTATTTCTATGCTTATGTGTGGTCCTGCAGGGTTGGAGATGTATTCGAGGGCGGTGCAGGTGGAGGAGAGAAGGCTTGTGCCCTGAGGAAAGAGCTGGGAGACCTGGAGCGAGCAGAGAGATCTCTGGATGAACTGATTCACTCCAGCACCACACAGCTCAAACAACTCACTGAATATAAAGACAATCAGAGATATCCTTTACATACGTCTCGGTGTTTGATTACATTCCCGCTGCAACTCTCCTGTGTTTGGTTACAAAGCGTACATCCACCTAATATCTGTTGCTGTTGTTACCCTTGACCCCGCACTGCACGTTTGGCTATGTGACATACCAGGACATCCGCTCCATCGGCAGTCTCCGAGACCAGACAGTCATTGCCGTCAAGGCCCCAGCTGAGACCAAGCTGGAGGTGCCAGACACAGCGGGGGTGAGAGCGCATCTTTGTTTGAATTTTACACTGTGTTCTGCTTGTTTCCTCCTTCTCACCTCTTTCAGTTTGTAGGCCTCTGCACTCAATGTGAATTTTTTATAATGTGTCGATATTGCTGTCAGATGGATGTTAGTCTTGTAAAAAGTTTTAAGACAAATTAGTTTGGCAGGAACATTGAGTAACCCAGATCATTAATGATTGTACAAACACATTTTTTGTTGGTTAAAACTAAAAGAAAGCTAAATGAAATACAAGCAAGGAAACTAGTAACTAGTAAACTAGTGTGTCTGATGTGCTAAATAGCAATCTGTGTCCCTTTCTCCTTACAGCAGGGGTCATTACAGATCTATTTAAAGAGTAAGAACGGCCCCATTGAAGTCTACCTGTGTCCAGAGGAGGGTCTTGAAGATGCTAGCCCAGTGAAGAGCGCTGTCACCCCTAAAAAGGAGTTCCCTCAGCCCCTCTGCCCTCCAACTGTAACACCAGTGGCACCACCAAGTTACACCATCAAAGAGGAGCCTGTCGAATGTAAGCTGGAGTCTCTGAAGGGTCACGTACCGCACTGTAGGATTCTGACTTTAGCACTAACTGTCCAGATTGAGGAGGCACAGGTTTTTAGTCATGCACTCCAAAGATTAAAATAATAATAATTTTGACATTTATACTCTTAGTATTTCTTTCTTGCTGTGTTGCAGTAGTTGAGAATATCAGTGTCTGCCTGTAAGCTGAGGAGCTGGAGCCAGGAGAGAATTAGCCTAGCTTAAAATTAAGACTGGAAGCAGAGGTGAACAGCTAGACTCAGTCCCGAGTTCAAACATGTGCTCAACGGAACCTCTAAAGCTCAGTAGACATGACATTTTGTGGTCACATGCTGTTAAACTGTAGAGTTGCGCAGTAGAACCCCACACTCAGCCACACAGAACTAAACTTCAGCCTCTCCCCTGCTCTGTCCTTTCCTCAAAACACAGGCGCCATGTCTACAGCAGCTCCAGCCACCTCCTCAGCTGCAGCCTCCAGTTCCTCTCTGCTGGACGTAGAGGGCCTGTTGGGTTTGCCCCCGAGCCTGCTGCAGATCACAGAGGACCAGCTTCCTGGCACCTCATTCACCCCAGATCCCAACACACCCTTTGTCAGTTTCTCTCCACCCTTGGACCACAACGATTACCTCTGGAGCCTGGAGGATGGCGAGGGAGTGTCAGATTTCTTCGACACCTATGATCTTGGAGATTTGTTGTCCAGCTGAGGTCCAGATGAAGGAGGTGGGGGAAAAAATTTAAGAGGAAGAGGGGGAAATATTGAATTGAATGCCTTCTCGAAGTAGGAAATATTACACTATGAAGCCATCACTCTTTGTTTTTGCCATGCCTGTTTTAATGTCAATGATTCCAAAAGGGTGGTTTACCCCCTTTAATTAATTTTAATAAAGTAAAAATAACAATTGTAAATATAATTGTAAAAAAAAAAAATGCCCAGACAGGGAGGATGGGTAAGACTGAGATCAACACTGATTGGTGTAACCTCCAACCATACGGAAACACTGTTTAAAAAGCAGGGATTGTTTTGGACTTTCTGTCACATTTTCAGATTGTGCTACGAAGATAAACATTTGTAACGTCATACAAACACAGGAGTTATTATGCATATCACAGCAACAGCGAAAGACCTGATAACATTTGGGTATCAGGCGGTGTTTACGGTGTGACATCTCAGGAACTTTTATTTTTTCTTTTTCTTCCTTGTTTCCAAAGTCTAAATGTTTGTGCCAGTCTTTGGCCCGTAGGGGGCAGCCTTGTATTATGTCAGCTTTAACTGCCGTGCAGCTTTACAGGATTCAATCACTGGATGTGAGAAAGCTAAAGCCATGAAGAACCATTCACAGGGTGTTTTTGTAGGAGTCCTAGTGTCTTCAACACGGACCAAATGAAGCTGTGAATCACTTGTTTAACACCAGCCTTGTAGATCCGCTTGCATCTACAGCTTGAACATGCAGTATCGTGTGAAATCTGAGCATAGAAATTAGACATACAACTGATTTTGAAAGTGCTGATGTTGCGTCTGTCTAATCAAGTTTGCTCTTTCCTGCCTTAAGCTTTACGTCAGGCCTTGTACCTGTTTGGTGCTGCGCTGTGTGCCAATCTATGCAGGTTGAGACACCCGATACTGGACCCACAGCCAGAGTTAAGTGACCGATAATGGTGGCAGAACAAGAGGATCACACGCTCTGTCTTGTAGGTTTAGCAGCTTTGGTTTCAAATCCAGTTTTCTCCCCAATTGATAGCGGAATTTTAATTGATGATTTTCTTTTATTTGCTTGTGTAAAACTACTATTGTATTTCTGAGGAAATAACCCAAAAGAATGAAATCCAACATCTGTGTTGCAGGTGTGGTGGAAGGTCAGTTAATTAATGTAATTAAGGTTTAATAAGAGGAACGTTTTCTTTTTCCTCTGCTTGTTCTGAAATGAATGAAGTCTGTTGATTAAACAGCAAAAGAAACAATGAGGATTTGATCTTAACTGTTCAGAATTTAGGCCCATGAATGCTCTCCCTCATGTTATGGTGCAACCCTTTTTTCAATGTCAGAGACGTGCACCTGAGATCAGAGCGGTTGCAACTTTTATCTGTTAAAGTTTTTTTTTTTTTTTTTTTTTAAAGCATTCTAGACATTTGGAAATTTGAATTTCATGCTGATGTATTTTTGGCTTTCCCTCTACATTGCAGAGATAAGCTAACTGTCCTGTCCTAACAAAACTTGAAACCGTGTGCTTGTGTGTGTGTGTATTTGATAGCTTGGGAAATGGGTGTCATGGTGTGTTTGTGTGTGTGTTTTTACAGTGTAGATTAGAGAATGTGAATTCAGAATTTGTAGTTTTTTTTTTTTTTGATGAGCATTATTTTTCTGGTATTTGTACATAATTTGTTTTGTATTTATACCTATTTTTTTCTGAAATTTTTTGGAAGTTGATACTGGCCTTTCTGCAGAGGGCACGACTGTTTTTTGTATGACATGCAGCACTTAATATTTTGTAATATTGTGTGGTCTGTTTGAAATTATTAAATAAATACTAAAGCCATGGTTTACACTTGGAATTATGATCCATTTTTATTTTAATCACTTTCCATGTCAGAAACCTGTAGTTTCTATTGCATTTTTTTTTAATTTAGTTCTCACTTCTTCTCACTGAACTTTTCTTTTTTTCATCTAGGCTCGCCATCAATAAATCTTCTAGCTTCTGCAATGTCATCCTTTATCTGACCTGACTCTTACTGGAAAAATCCATTGATATAAGGGCTCATTGCATTTCACTGGCTCAAATCAAAATATGGAGTCCTGTGCCTAAAAACAGCAAGGGTATGGCCACTGAGGATATTGATCTAATAAGAATTGACATTCCCAGAGGAGGCAGAATGGGCCGACATGAAGAGTGACAAAGACACTGAATGAGCTATAAACATGTTCCGACAGGTAGACAAAACCCACCCATCATTCTTTGTGAGTTGGTTGCTTTGGAAACAAGCTCACAAAAGGCAGGGGGCAGGCAGGAGGTCAAAGTTCAGTGGGTCAGTGTGGAATGGGGTTAATGCATTCTGGGGGAAATACATTTGCATGGAAATATAGCACAGATTTGCTAGTTAATATATGTGTGTATAGTGTTGCGTGTTACTTCTCTTTGAGAATGACTAAAATGGAATAATGGAAAATGATTAAAAAAAAAAAAGCTGAAATGTAATAATGGACAGTCGAATACACGAGGAGTGTTCAGTGTGGGTTGTTCCTTAGTTACCAGACAAGGGTCAGCCAGATGTTATTGTTATTGTGACTCTATTCTTCAGAGAGAACCTTATTCTTTTGAGGTGAAGTTTATTGGCCAAATCACTTAGCCACAGTTAACTTCCTTCTTCTGGCAGAATGTCAAAATGATTTTTTTCACTGTAATCAGAACATACAGGAGAGAAGTTGCGGCTGTGCTCTGTTTAATACAGATGTGGAATCAGAATTTCCCAGTACAATTAAGACAGGATGAGGTAAAAGGAGTCTCTTGTGCTTCAGCCCCTCCACTAATGGAGGTTTGCAGCTCTCAGAGTAGGACAGGATCAGGTTCAATGTGGATATTAAGAATATGAGAGAATGATTTAAAAGTTTTTGTCCAATATCTCTCTATCCTGGGACACAGAACGACGCCATGGAGGACATTCGCCTCTGCGATAGTGCATTTATCACACAGTGGGGAGATGTCTGGAAACGTCTTGGAAAGCTTTGATTTCAAATAAATTGAAAGTAATTTAATATACGATCAAAAGTTTATGGACCCTATACTCTAAAGGACGTGTATGAAGACAGGAAACACGCATTTATTGTATGCTCACAACAGACGAACATTCAAATGTTGTCAGCAGAGCTTAAGAGGGAAAAAAAAGGCTTGAGCTTGTGCAAGTGGACTGTCTCTGCTTGCACATGGTCCACTGTGCCAGTTTTTTTTTTTGCTAACTCTGGCATGTGCCTGTTTCTGAGCCAACATCAGGTGTGTATTAGTGTTAAGTGTCTATTAACAGATGTTGCGCACAACAGCTCATGTGTTTAACAAGAGGTCACAAACTGAAGTGTCAGACACCACATACACACACATAGCCTTCGACTGTGTGGTTTACATGCTATCTAAACAACAGAGCACCTCAGTTATGTTACGTCACACCTTCAGACCAGCTGCTGTGACAACAAGAGACTGAAGTAAATATTGTTAGCTGAATGCTTAATTTGCCAAAAGACTTCAATGGGTTTCTGTGTGCTGCTGCCATCGCATAAATAAGGTGACAGCTCGTCAATGCGCAGCACCAACCTGTGGCCAAAACACTGCATGTCATTGTTTAAGGCTGCTGGACACATTATTTTCATTAAGAGTGGGAACAATTTAGTGACTATAGTTGGTGCTTTTAGGTGCACACACAATCTCACTTAGAGCCACTGAAAGCCTTGAACCGACTCTGGTAAAGTATGACGTCTAAGCAGGTCTAAACAGGCCATTTCTAAATCATTTTTTTTCTTCTTGGAGGTATAAAAGCACTTAGTTATCTATTCAACAGATATTCAATGAATAAATTGAAGTTATTCAACAGATTGTTGGAATGGTTCTAGGAAAATGTGAATTAAATTTTTCCTCAGAATTATTAGTAAATGTCTTGATTGACACTGTGACGTTGTGAATCCTATGTAACTCTGCCTTTATAATGGACTATGAATCACAAACAGGTTTGACTACCTGGTCCCTGTCTGGAAAATGTTCTTGTTGCCATACCAAGTGTGACGACAGGGCATGCTGGAGAGGACGTCTTTCTGAGGGTGGGGTTCATGGGCAGATATGTTGGCAGGCAAGAGGCGAGAGGTAATGCATGACACTGGACTGATACGCCTCAGTCAGTGAGTCAAGGATGATCACTAAATCTGTCACTAAATCTGATGCAAACCACCATCAAAGGTGTTTTCTAGCACATACTCTTGGTGCAATTGCACAGGTTCCTGAGGTCAATAGCTTTCAATCGAGGGCCTATCCTGTTCAAGACACTTCATAATTATTCCAGTGGGAAACTTGAATCACAATGTTAGACAATAAATCAACCCCCCCCCCCCTTTCTTTCTTTCTCTCTCCAGTCCTCCCATTTTCAGTCAACCGCGTTGACCAGAAGAGGGGGTATTTTACGGTAAGCCTGGGCCTCATGGCTTGACAGGGGTAGTAAATTGATAGCAGAACCAGTGGAGCTGAGTCAACATGCAGAGTGGAGAGGGAGAGGGAGAGGGAGATTTTTCAGTAAAGTTGTTAGTAGACATTATGCTACTCCTCTGGGCTGCTGGGAAGCAGCAAGGAAATCCTGGCAGCTGCAATCTTTACTGGAAGATGTCGCCACGACCTCTCTTGCTGCGGGTGTGTGTGCGTCAGAGAGAAAGAGAGAAGCTGCATTTGGTGTACTTCACTTCCAGACAGCCAAAACTTCAACTGCTCACAGGCTATGTGGAGACTTGGTGTGAAGAAAAAAAGGAGTATAGCCCATGTTCATGATGGAAATAAAGAGTGAAATTGCCATTAGCAGTAGCAGAGAGTAGGTACAGTATGTGGTGTTTAGGAAGGAAAAGGGTGGAGACAAGGAGGAAAACATTGAGTGAGTCACTACAGTTTGTGATCTCGGACAATGAAGTTTCTCTCTATCGTTTTCTCCTTTCCTCTTGTCATTTCACCTTTGTCTTCCTCCCTGTGCAGCACATCTCCCACACTCACTCCACCTTCCAAAACTATTTCCCTTTGTCGATTCCCCGTTTCTCCCCTCCACCACCTCCAACACCCACCCCCACCCCCCACCCCCCGTCCTTGGACTTGTGTTCTCCACTATATGTTAGTTCACTGCCTAAGCAGACCGGTTTGCTGAGTTTTACAACAGGACAACAGGCTTGAAGGCTGGCAGACGCACAAAGGCTCTGCTTCTTTACTAGGGGCCGCAAAGAAACTGAAGGAGGGTATTGTTGGGACACAGCAAGCCTCTGCATTACATCAGCCCAGACATTCATGCAAAATGAGCATGCAGACACTCATATGTTGCACATATATCAATATATACAATAATAGACACCTACATGTATCCATGCAAACTGTTTGCATTCATTCTCATCAGTTTTTCTCTTCCCCTCACCAGTGTTCTTGTATCATACATACAGGCATGCAACCGAAACAATGAGTGAGGCCCTGTTAAATTGGGTCACCAAGCCTATTTATGTGGCTCTGCACTGTTTGGAGTTCGTCGCGTGCCTTCACTTCCTCATAAGAGTAGGCATTGTTTCTTCATGATCAATAGGGCGAAGAGAGAGTTTTCCAGCTTCTCTTCTGGAGACTTTAGTGCACATCTTTTTAATTTTATTGTTGTCTAAACTTGTAAGAACATGAGAGGGATTTTGTGTAGTCTCCAGTGAATTTTCACTTTTGCTTTCAGAGGGTCACATCCCATAACCACTCTTTTAAAGTCATTTGGTGTGTATGAGTTTTTTGCTAAGCGCAGAGACTTGCGACACAAAAAGGAGTTTGTCTATCTTTGTGAATATAAACACAGCACCACTGTGAGTGTGCACACAGCTCAGCTCTGCACTATTCAGAGTGGCAGTAATAAGTAGTTACAAAGAACAGATAAAACCCTTTTACCACAAAGTGAGGCTATTTTTTCTTGGATCATGAATATGGTTAAAATAACCTCAAGTTGCCTATAGAGCTGGGACTAATTTTCCCTTTATAGAGCTAATGTAGGGAAATATGTGGTTTTGTGGTAGAACCAAAGGGAGCCACTGTATTGACGCCACTTCTAAAACCACCCATCTGCACTTCATAATGTATTGTATCACTGCTCTCCCTGAGGCATGGTACGGTGATACACCTCTTCTTTGAGTTGACAAACTTGACAATGCCAGGCATGCAGGAGTTATGTTCTATGCACAACTACTGTAGTTTTTTTCCCCCATCTCTCTGATGCACTCTTTCCTTTGCTTTCATTTTGTTAGTGGGGAAAGACTTCAGAAATCCTCCCCCTCAATAAAAAATGCCTCCTTTTCATAAGATGAAAAGGAAGCAGGAGCTTTGGAGCCTCAGCCAAGCAGATCAAGGTGCAAAGATCCAATGAGACGTTATACCTCCAAACTAATGATTAAAGAGCAGTGCAGATGAAACCACCTTCTTTCCTTTTTGTTGCAAAGCATTGCGCATTGCTTGAGATATGGTGAATATGTGCAAATGCTGCATCTGTTTAAGTTGTGTTTTGTGCAAATGCATAGAGTACTTAACATAAAATTGTTCTTTTCATCTATAAGTGCAGAGATGAACTGTATGCCTCTGGCTCTCAGCAGTTTTTTCCCCCAGCAATATGCACCTCATCCATTGAAATTCCTCTCCTTCAGTTTAGTCTTTGAATGAGGCATTCTGCATATCCATGGCGACCACAGTGCGGATTCTCTAGAGTTTGCATAGAAATGAGAAGTAAGAATGAAAGAGAGGAGGGCGAGCGAGCGCGCGCGCGCGCACATATACACACAGACACACTCTTTTCTCTCTCTATGCAGTGTGCAGAGCAGCACAAACGCACAAACATTCCCACGTGATGATGGAGTTTGCTCCCTCCCTCACTGAACCGCACAATAGCGCGCTGGTTCACCTCCACGCGCACAGATTCACTGAGCGGAGTCTAAAATCGGTCAGGACTCGGGTCTAGTTTTGGAAAACTTTCCACCTCAACGACGCTTTTTGGGGCACTACCACTGTGAGGAATACGGTCTCACTTCAGTTGTCATCTTGCAAACACTGGAGGAGTAAACTTATTTATTTTTTTCTTCAAATGGGAATTACATGCGCGCGTGAAACTTTGGCTCACTTTTCTCCTCAGTGACTCTGGGACCTTCTTCGCTCGAAACATGCCGGAGCGAATAAGCATTTCGGACTTCGTGGTCCTGACTAACGAGGATTTGTCTTCGCCGGGGACTTCAAGTTTTCAGTCCAAAATGAGCGACTGTAGGAACACGGTTTCAACCGTGGAGGAGGTGAGGGGCTGAAGGAAGGAGACACACAGAGACGTGCACCTTTGTTTGTTGTTTACCTGTCAATATAGCATATAGCTGAAGAAGGGTTCCACGCTTACCTGTAGCTGCGACTAGCTAGATTAGTTTTCTCTTTTCTGACAGTTGTTTGGTTTTTACGGCACTGTTAAGATAAACTGGTTATACATCGTTAAGTAGTTTCTTTGAAGTTGTTCAACTTTGTGTCCAGGTGAGCACAGCTGTCTGAGACAAACATGCAGTGAGCATGCACTGCTCCTGGTAAAACCTGATAAAATAGGCTAATGTCATTCCACCAGCTGTAATAGGCACCTAATGCTAACAGCAACGGGATTATTTACAAAGGGGCAAGTGCAACTGGTGTTGGGGCAACATCTTTTTGTAAAGAAATGTGTGTCTCTGGTGTGGTGATTTTGGGGTGACCTGGGTGCACTTAACATCCGTTAGAAGATGGTGTTAAGTATCTGGTACTGAACTGAACAATATCACAGTCCATAAGTTTTTTGACCACTTTTATTAAGGCTGAGACATGGTGTATGGCTTTTGTACTGCTTGCGTGTGTGTGTATGTTCTGGGTGCTGCACTAGTACAGTCTTTACAGGGTTCGTGGTAGCATTCAAGGCAGACTGGCCTGGTTCAGCAGATGTGTAAAGGTTATATGAGGTAATACAGCATACAGAAGGTTTACTTTGCCCTGTCTGAGACAATACACACACAGAACACACACACATGACACAGCAGACATGCCAGACAAGAGGGTGGCCCTTTGACAGAATAAGGGATTGTTTTGTAGTGTGAAAGTGTGCATACACATGTTTGACCATGCTTTTGCGAGCCTGTCGGTGAAGTGAAGGCCAGTTTGATCATTTTGTCTGTTTGAACTGGTACTATGGCTTAAGGCTTGTTTGAGGTTGTGTGTGTTTGTTTGAAATCTGTTCTCCCGAAGCTCCTCGGGCAAAGGAGGAAACAGAGGGAGACTGCCATGAACTCTGCCATAAAACAAATAATCCAAATGTGCACACAAGTTTTTCCTTCCTTGTATGTCTCCTTGTGACAAAACATGGTTCACTGTAACCCAAGCCGGAGTTCTGTTTTCAGTCAGAGCTCACATTAGTTTGCATCACCAAACTGAGGATATTTTTTCTAAAATACATAATGTGGAAAAATGATATAGTTTCCTTTTGCAGTGGTTATTTGACAGCAGCAATTCACTCAGCAATAATTCAATTTAAATATCCTAATAATTCACTGATATTAAATGATGGAATCAAATGGATACATTACCCATTAATGCAGGGGGTCTTAAAAGGTCTATGTGAATTGAAAGGTCTTCATTAAGACTTTATTGAAAGTGTGACAATTGAAGAGAGACTGAGACAGCAGAGTCCAGGGTTTATAAACAGCAGTTTTAGACAGCTGTCTGATGTATTTATCTTGGCCTTATGTCCTTATTTATGGCCATGACACACTGGAAAATACATAGCTGGAATAGCTGCTCTGGGGAGGATCATGCTGGAATCCTACACATGTGCAGACAGACAGGCAGACAGACGGACAGACAGACAGGCAGGCTGGCAGACACACACAGATGCAATAGTCCCTTTATAGATAGATCTATGGTTATTATGTTTAGTCTGCTCAGCAGGGACAAGCTTGATTAATGGCTAGGGTAATGTGTGGGCATGTGTGTGGTTTGTGGCAGAGAGACAGAGAGACAGAGACACCTTTTACCCCCACACACTAAGCTGCTTGTTGCTTATTACTCCTGATTAGAGGCAACGATAAAAGGGGAAAGACGGGGATGGAACAGTTTAGTTTCCTAAAGCTATAAGCTATAGGGGGCTTTGTTCATTCCCAACATTTTTTTTTGAAGAACAGATCTAAAGTTTTCTCCTATGGTTAACATGTTAAAATTGAATATTGTAGTGAAGTCTGTCATCATGCCAAGTTAATGTGGTAAATAGGGATCAAGTATCAGTTAGTCATGAAATATTAAGCTCTGCTGCTAGCAGTTGCACATACACCCTGACAGCAGGTGTACACAGTCCTGTTTTGGGCCACAAAAAGGCACTGCAAAAGACATTGTAGTTTCTTAACACCTATGGGTGGAGCTCCATACCTGCTCCAGAAGGGATATGTGTGTTGTTCTTTTATAGTTTGTCTGTCTCGATTGACGGATGCGTCATCTTTCTGTTTGTGTGTCTGTGTACCCTGATTTATTTCACAAAATTAAACAAACGCATCCTATTTCATTGACCTGCACCAACAGTTTCCACTGTTTATCCCCCGTCTGCCAACCGACTTACCAAGCAGAGGAAACCACAGCAGCAGCAGCAGCAGCAGCAGCGGCAGCAGCAACAAGCAACTCCCATCTCCAGTCTCCACGAAATTACTTTCCCATTCATTGTCTTCAGAACCACATTACACAACACCCACACCACCTTTTAATTAGTGAAGTAACACTTAGGGAGTGGACTTGACTGGGAAAGACTGGGGCGAGTAAACAACACAATCTAACAAGACAGAGTCTCTGTTAAGTCTACATTACTGGCTCACTAAAGCTATTTCTGGTGGTGGCATGAAGGTGGAGTACCATGTGTCTAACGTGGTGAAAGAAGTGGCCTGTTTAAGGAGAATAAACAAGATGTGGTTCAAACCTTGTTGGTTTAGAAGAGATTGGTTGTCCAAATGAAGCCAATTGACTATTTGCATCTAGTCTACATCATGTGTCATAGTTCCATGAAAGCTTTCTTTCCTGCAAAAAAAAACCTAGTCTGGTTTTAATGTGGGGAAGTGTTTCAACCTGAAAAGTGACAGTCAGACAGACAGGGGAAGTGAATGAGTGACATCATTCGGGGGACTACATGAAAGCGCAAGACATGATTGTTTTGCTGGCAATTGCTGACTCAGCTGTTAACCTTAGTCACATACCGTGAGAAAATCAAACTAACTAAACACACACAAACCTACCTCCTACTGTAAACCTAAAAAAGAAAGAGGGAGCACTACTGAGTACTAATTTTTATGATCATGAAAGATTGTAACCCCTAATCTGGTCATTGGGGAGCGTAAAGTCTTGTGTGGAGTTGGCTAATAAAAGGATGAAACTAGAAATTTGTCAGAGATTTCTTCTGTACTGCTGAAACTGATGTCCCCTAAAAATCTCTCGGTGTCTAATTAGGTCGTTTGAGGCAATGTTGCAAACCAACAAGCAGGTTTACAGTATGGCAATATTGTATTTATAGGATTTGTGCATCAATGCAATGCAACGTTTCTTGCTTAAATTCAGTTATTTAGTTATTTATTTCACCGGTTTTTCTCAAGTAGACTTCCAGAAAACGTGCAATATAGTATGTCAATATCACAATATTAATTTATGACCCTTTATTACTGCATGGTACTGGCTCAACTCAACTCTACTCGCCTTTTGTGATTTTGGCACCTGGCACCTGGTACTTTTCCCTTCAACTCGCTTGGAACAATGGAGGCAATACCAAAAGGTGACATGAAAACTGCAGACTAATGATTAGTCAGAGAGAGTCACTATCACTACATCATCTGAATTCTGATGAAGTGTTTCCCAAGCTCTCCTGTTTTTGTTTTTTTTGTTTTTTTTTTTCTTCAGCAGTCTTTTGTCTTGCTGCCTTCAGCCTCTTCTGGAACAAAATCTGTCTCCTTGATGTGACAAACAGCCACAATCTGGGAATCGAGAACAGCATCCCTTCGATATCCTCTATTGTTCCTGTGTGTGCGTGTGTCATATTGAAGATAACGTCTCCATAGCTTCATGCAGCGTCGCTACTGAATTGAAGGGGTACTATCTGAAGTGGAAAAAGAACTACCTGGTACCAAAAACAAGTAGAATCGAGTCGAGTTGTGCCGGACTTGATTCATATAGACCACCCTTAGGATGTAGATGTTGTCAAGTGTTATTCTTGATTTATAATTTCACACACCCATTTCTGTCTCTGTTTTACTGCAGTCTCTGGAGATGGATCACACAACTCTGCAGAGGATGAAGAAGATGATCAAAGCTATACACACATCTGGACTCTGTAAGTGTCAATATGTCACACACAGTATAGTCTCACTCACACATTGCATTACTAGTGTGAGTAAATGACCTCAGCTAAAAGTCTGACTGCCGGTTTTTTCAGAGCTTTCAACCATATCACACCCTAAGCTGTCATGGAGATGAGTCTGTGCTCAGCAGCTATTATAATTTCATCCATAGCACTTTGAGGACTTCTCATCAGTGTTGTCTTCGATTCAAGTCCATTCTTGACTTTGGAAATAGTAGTTTGGCAAGAACTCAAGGTCCATTATCTAGCTCTTTCCAGAGCTTTCATCAGCGGGTGGACTGTGTGATATGGTAGGAAGCACCTGAAAAAAAGTGTAATTTATGTTGGGATTTTTTTTCTCAAACTTAAGATTTTCAATCAAGGTCATAGGAAAGTGACAGGACCAGTAGGGAGATCTGCACAAATGTGTTTTACCACTTTCCAATCCATGTTGAAGGATGTCTTGTTCCAAAGTATGTTAGCTCAGCAGTGAGTTTTCAGATAAAGGTCAGCCTCTATTATGGCAGGATGAGCTATTCATTGCATTGGGGGCCTCCACATAATTCATCGTACAAGCCTGGTTCGGATGACATCATCAGGCTCGTGTGGGCAGTGGTGTTTATGAGTGAGGCCCCTTGTTATGGGACCAGAGTGCGTAGGATGTTGGGTGATTGTGTTTATATCCATACAGAGTGTATGCTTTTGTGGTGTATGTGTGTGTGTCTGTGTTAAGGTTAATGGTATGTGTGGTTTCGGCAAACAACAAGGTGCTCACTTCACAGTGGCCTAACAGCTGCACGGGGTCACCAAGTTAATGTTTTGTGAGTGTGTGTCATACAGGTCTATGTTACCATAAGTTGCCATTGCTCCCTCAGAATTGGATGTGATTCGACATACATAAGATGTGAGTGTTCACCTCAAAAATTCCGCGGGAGAAAGAGAAGAACTGAAGTTGTTTTTCTGAACTTGCTTACAAGCCTGTTTCCCATTTCAAGACTTCAACTCATAGTTTTTAGTAAAAATGAGTCAGCGAGGCAGCTGCTCAGAATTAGGCAACTAGATGCAGAGAAGTCGTCCATGATCATTCCCTATTCACTCTCCTATTCTATTTCTTCCTCTGTATCAAAGTCTAATCATGGGGGTTGGTTACAATAATGTGACAAAGAGAATTTCTCTCATTATGTTGAACCACCTAAACTTTCCTGATAGTAACTGTGGACTGACAGTCTGACTCATTAAGTCACACGCCCACATCTCCCCCATGTTGGTCTGATGGCCCCTTTTCTGTGTCACACATACAAAAAAACACATGCACACATGGTGAGATGTTCTCTTCTTTAGTTCTCTATTCCCATAAACCGCTAAGTACCATTTTTCTGCCAAGACGCTGAGGCCTGTGAGTCTGTGTGTGTTCTGGCAGAGGAGTGAAGAGTTGAGTTGCTCTGCTGGTATCTGGTACTAAAAGGTCAGCATGAAAATCATCCTCTGAGCTACTCTGTGACTCAGCTGTTTGTTGTTTGATAGATGCACGTATGTTGTTTGTTATAATACCTTTTTAACAACCATGCAGCCACAACCGCTCAGTTTTCCTGCTCCCCTCGATTCTGTCTTGTCCGTCCTGCAGTTTGTCTGCATTCTTTCCTTAATTTCCAAATTTTGCTCATTCATAAAAAATTTTCCATGTTTGCTTTACAGTCAGTTAGTACAGCTATGTCAGTCTGTCTCCCAGCTACTGTCAGTTTACCATTTTATATTTTATACATGGAAACTGGAGCAGAAGAGATGAACTTATGATACTCTTTCTGCTTATTTCTGCTTTTGTCTGTTTAGTCTGCTCTGGACACTTCTGCAGATGCCTGGTCCTGTCAGTCTACAGCCACCAACAAATGGTTTCATTTTTACACTAATGTGGGGGTTTGCAAAAGTTTCTATATGACTGTGATGAACAGACATTTGGTTGTAATTGTTCATCAGGTGCCCATCTTTGAAAATGATGA
The DNA here is from genome assembly GCF_002260705.1 of Seriola dumerili. Taxonomy (NCBI): domain Eukaryota; kingdom Metazoa; phylum Chordata; class Actinopteri; order Carangiformes; family Carangidae; genus Seriola; species Seriola dumerili. Next base: position 9,304,545 of record NW_019174404.1, read on the forward strand.
CTTCCATGGCTCGGATTTTGACTTGTGTTTAGTTGATGTCCTCATCTAAACCTCACTTTCAAATAGCTCTAGGATAAAACCTTGTTTAGTGCAATGTAAACCAAAGTGGTGCCAGTCAGAGCTCAGATTCTTTTCCATCAGCCTTTTTCCACATAAATTCAACAGACTGAGAGCCCACTAAGGTCATGACCCTTGGAAAAGTGACCTATAACATTACACATTGACCTATAAGCCCGAGAAAAGCATGGATGGGTGGAAACCAGCACTAATTTGTCCCACATGCTTGTCTCGTTAAAATACTCTCACTGCAACAGAGCAAGTGAATCAGCCCTCTTCAGATTTTCTGCACATGTAACTTAAGTCTGAGTCATTTTACCAGTCTATGTCTTTACTCATTCTGTGTACATGTGTGATTCTTTTCAGCCCATGTGGACAACAAGGAGCTGTATATCGAGGTGCTGGAGAACCTGGGGAATAGTCACCTGACCCAGGACAACAACGAAGTCTCCACAGGTTTCCTCAACCTGGCTGTGTTCACCAGAGAGGTCACAGCCCTCTTCAAAAATCTGGTGAGGAAAGGGGAGAAGAGTGTGGAAGAAAAGGAGAACAGGAAGGGGAGGTTTCCTCAAATTAGCTGTCCTTTACTTGAAGGTTCAAACCACACACGCAAAACCTAGGTGGAAAATAAAAAGAGGAAAGAGAAGCTGGTCTCCTACATGTCTCGAAAACCCCTAAAGAATGGCAATAAATCAGATAAATTTGAATTTAAATTATGTGAAATGGCAGCAGGCAGCAGAACTCCAAATCTATTCTATTGGGTGTATGTTTGTGTTCATTGTGTGCGTGTGCATGCATGAATGCATGGAGGAAATAGGTTTTTTAAAGAGCTGCATGCTTGTGCATTTGGACTGCAAAATATGGCGCAGTCCGGAACCCTCCCACTGATAGTTTCTATGGAGATGATAATTCATCCCAGACCTCCATGTGTGAATAAACACACACACACACACACACACACACACACACCCCCACACCGTCTGACACACTCCCTCCCATGTGTCAATCAAGGCTTCACAGGGGAGACTGGACCTTACAGATGTGAAAAGGAAGTGGGTCCAAAAGCCCCAAAACAAAAGAGTGATTTAAAGTTGTACTGCTAAATCAACCTGACCGTGTCCCTTAATGCCACATTCTTGTCCCACTGTCTCATTGTGTGCTTTTAGGCATGCATGCATTGATCTGTGTCACTTGTACATGTGTTGATGAAGTTGGTATTCCCCTGTGTCAGAACTCCATGTATTTACCCATTAGCTACCCCAGCTTCTGGATGCCAACCAAAACAATTCCACCACTCTCCAGGCCTTTGTGTCAATATATCAAGGTCAGCTCATGCAAGCAGTCAGCTCATGGAAGTGGCTGGACATTATTTATGTGAAGAGAAGAGTGTAGCTTAATTGTAACCCACCAGGATCTATGGAAAGGCTGCAGTGACTATAAACAGACTTGAAAAGTGATCAACTGGACACATGTGGACAATAATGTATGTAACTATGCAGCATGCCAAGATAAAGATGTGATGCACTTTCTTGGGGGAACTGGTGGTAATGATGTCTTACTCTAAAGTGCAACCTACTGGGGTCAGGCTGGTTGTTGTGTGATTCATTCTCACCACATACATGATAGAGTTAATCTCAACTCCATACAAACCTCAAATTAATCTCAACTTCCACTTTAGTGTACACAAACACTTCATTAAAGTCATTGCATCATGCTCCAACTTGGATCCAAAAATCTTGGTACATATTATTGTCCAGTGTTTTCTTTTGATGACTCACTACTTCAAAGTGACTGAATCACCATGTTTTTAGGATTATCCACAACTCATTCCCAGAAATGAAAGTCCATAGGGAGATACGGTAAGAGTCTGTAGAACTGTGTGTGTATGTGACTGTTTGCTTATACTGCAGGAGATAAGGGCTGTCTGTAATGTTATATGGAATCATTTTTTCTTTTCTTACTCATTTCCTCTGCTTTTATGTGTTTCAGGTACAAAACCTCAATAACATCATGGCGTTTCCTTTGGAAAATGTACTGAAGTCAGAGCTCCGGGACAGCAGACTAGTGAGTCTAAATTTTGTTTTTCACAGATTTATTAAATACTGATTCAACCTCTGCTGGCTAAGCTGATATTCATATTGTGATGACTTGTTGTCATTTACTTGTTTAGACTGTTCCTGATTTAAGCTGAAAATCCTAAAATACTTATTTTTATAAAGTTGTCCAACTCCATGACATCATACAGTTCAGTTTTGAACTTGAACAGCTTGTAGTTTTCAATAGGGCTGGGTGATATTGGAAAAAAAATTATATAATAATATTTGGCAAAAAAATATGTTGATAAAGCGACAATATTTTGAAGTAGGATATATTTGCTCTAAGAATACATTTACACACAAGAAAAATTTAATAAACCTATGTAATGAATTAATAAACAGACATAATATGAATATAATGGTCAAGTAGAGATTTACTTAGATACAGTCCAATAATATCAGCAAATTGTGTCAACTTACTTTATTGTGGTCAGAGTGATGAGAAGAGGTAATACTAAAGGGATCCCAGAATTATGACAACATAACCGCATCTAGTCTTATATGATATTATATCAATACTTTTTAAAGCCCCACATTCAAATCAACACAATTCAGATGTAATAAGACACAAAATTGTATAGTCGGGCACTCATTAATTTGTAGGAGGCAACAAACAGGGTCATATGATGATATGATATGGTCAAGATGTGACATGTGATATGCAGCTCAGGAAGACAGATACCTGTGTTTGTAAATGTTGACTTCACTGTCTAAAATGACAGGATTTCCCCTTTAAGCAGATAATACTGTCTGTCTGTGTTGTAGACACAGCTGAGCCTTTTAAGATATTGGATAAGATGAGGCTGTTTCTGCAGATTAATGAGTAAGACTGAGCTACGCTCCAATACTGAACCGATCTGTCTTGGCCAGCATTTGACTTTTTGATTTGCCATGCCAACAGACTAGTGAGTAATAACAGGCTAATGCCTCTGTAAGCTCCTGTCACTGCCCTGTCTTTTAAACATCTGATTCAACAGCTGAACATTGCTTCACTGTAACTGTGAAGGAAGGCTAAGTGCTACTGAAATCCTGTTCAGCCAGATTTGCAGACTAGTTACCTTAATGTGAGTTGTCACGTCTCTGTCCATCAACTGTCTGGCCCTACCCACTCAGGTAATTACCAGTAAATCCACACTGTACAATGCTGCTTTACCTGACTATATGCATACTATTAACCTCTTGTGGGGGTATTTTATTGATCATGTAAACACTACTGTCTGGCTATAGGAACATATACAGCAACCTTCCTGAGGTGACATGAAAAATATCTACTCTTTTCTTCTTCTCTCTCATATTCAGGAGCTCAAGAAACAGATGGAGAAGAGCTGGAAGGAGTACGACATAAAAATGTAATTAACCATATTCGTACACTTTGTTTGTTACTTCACAATCAAATTGGTGCATAGTGTGTGATTAGTCCAGTTCTTCATGTTTAAACCTCATTGCTTTCACAAGAGACAGGAAACTGAAGCCTGAGATAGATGTTATTGTCTAAGGAGACTCACGTCACACATTTAAAATTCTTGCTCTTCCTTTTCTGGCTTTTTCTGGGTCATAGAAGTTGGTGTAACTTCAGCAGAGGTTAATGTGATAATAGTTCATTCCCTGTGGTCAATCTCCATTACATTGCTATGAAGTAAAACTGAGGCACTTGCACTTTGCAGACATCATTTGATCTCATTCTGATGGTGGTTTAAAGTGTTTTATAATGTTGTAAAGAGATTTCACCTCTCCCTTATTGTCTTTTGTCCAAACTCCCCTCCCCCCTCTCTCTCTCTTTATGAGGAAGGTGAATGAGTTAGTGGAAAAAGTCCCTCAGTTTGTGGCGGAAAAAAGCAGCTCACTTAAAATGCTTGATTAGTTAATCATTACAGAGAGAGAATTGATCAGACAGATGGTTAAAGAATTGTGACAGACTCTGGATAACATTTTTTATTGCTTTTTCTCTTTTCTTTCTTTCTCTCCCTCCGCCTGACAGAGGAAAGCTAGAGAAGGAGAGGAAGGAGAAGACCAGGCAGCTGGGGCTGATCAGGACGGAGGGATCTGACGGCGGGGAGGACATGGAGAGAGAGAGGAGGTCCTTTCAGCTGCAAATGTGTGAGGTGGGGGAATCGGTGCCAGCCAAAACACAAGACACAGACACCTTTCACATACCTGAGTAGGGCTTGATTTAGTTCACATGGGTGGTCTGCCTTGTGGATTCCATATTCCATCCATGGTGGACAGGATGTCCCGGGTCGATCCCTTTTGTGTCTCTCCAGTAATTCCTCAATGGAAATAAAATACACTTCAAAAAGTCAGTTTAATTGGCTGCCTCTTGCAGGAGTGCTGGGTCATATGCATTAGACGGCAGTTCAAAGGCAGATGAAACTGCTTCATGACCCCACACCTGAAAGGGTTGTGTAGTCTCAGTTGCTAGCACACATGTAGCTGGAGAAAACCCTGAGGAAAAAAAAAAGGTCTAACCCTGACTGAGACCAGCTGTTGAGACAAAAAGGAGGCAGGTAAAATGGAATTTCCACACGTTGCAAGTCTCTCCGCTCGTCTGTCTCTTGGTCTGTCTGCCTTTCTTTCCTCCTGCAAACATACAAAAACTCTTTAAAAGCACTGTAGTTTGCCATTAAAGTTTTTTTTCCTTTAAAACATGAATTTAGACCGAGGACAGGCCTGAAATTATTTGCAATAAAGCTTTCAATATGTGCCTGTGTTTTTTATACTATATGAATGGAGACTTTTCCGGTTTCTGTCTGCAAGGTTCACTGACTGACTGGAGTTTTGAAATAAGGCACATGACCTTTAAGATAATATGGAGCAGTGTCCTAGAAAGCGAGCAGCCACATACTAGAAAACATGCTCAGAACAGGATATAAAAGATGTGTCGCCCAGGATGAGCCTTAAATTATTGGAACTGAAAAATGGTAGCTTTACTTGATGCCTCATTTTCATATTCAGGCTTCATGTTTTTGTGGATCCATCTGGCCTTTCTATGGGACAGCTGCTGTTTCTGGAGTTTTTTGTTAACTTTCTGTGTTTATGCTTTCAGTATCTTTTGAAGATCCAGGAGCTGAAGGTGCGTCAGGGCCCTGATCTTCTCCAGAGCCTCATCAAGTATTTCCAGGCCCAGCTCAGGTCAGTCTCAGCCAACACCACCTTATTTTGTGTCATAGCCATTTTGTTCTAGGTGTGAAATAAGAATAAGAAAGTTTTTCCTGGCATAAAAAGCATCTGGATTTGATTTCTACCTCAGGGTTTAGAGAGGGAATTTTCATAATAGTTGAGGTTCTTTGGTTTTCACTTCCTTTTACAAGCTATTATTTCTGTTAACCATTTACTCGTTTTAATCTTACTGAAGGTTTTATGTGGGAACGGAGTTGCTTATACAGCCTCAGCATGTGATGTTTTGGTTGGTGCAAACTAGGATGTTTGGACTCAAGTTCCATCATGACTCAGCATTTGTTCTTTTTTCTGATCTCAGTTTCTTTCAGGATGGGCTGAAAGCTGCAGAGAATCTCTCTCCCTTTATCGAGAAGCTTGCTGCTTCTGTGCACACGGTAATCACAGAAACTGCTGCTGCTGGTTTCTCTGTCCTCCCGCATTATAACAGTCAGTGTTTATAGGGGTAAAAAAAAAGCATTTTGATGTTATCATACCCCCAATCCACCCACACACAGAGCTTTTCTCCATTTGTCATACATTGCTTAGTCACAACAACAGGTAAATCTGTGTCCAAGGAAGTCACTTACAGTAAAACTGTCGCTGTAAATCACACAGTGTTTTAGTACCTCCTATAGCACTATTTCACTCTTTCCCAACAGGCAAAACCTCAGCCTCCCTCTCCCCTGAAGCGTCCCCCCAGCTGAACCCACAGGCTGAGACTGTTATTGGAGTCTATTCCCAGAAATGCTTTCCCCTGTTAGATGAAAAAGAAAGCATCCGTCATTTTCATTCTTTCCCTGCTGCACACCTATTTCTCTGACCACTCTGACAGGTTTCCAGTCTGCACAAAATTTGACTTCTTCCCTTCTCTGGATAGAGCACTGGAAACAGACTGTTAACTGTGATACTAGGAACGTTAGAGGTTTTTCTGGTTCTTCATGGGCAGAACACAGACCCGCTCAGACATGCCAGCCGTCAGCCTCGAGAAGGAAATTCAGACAGAATCTCTGTTTGGTTCCCTGGAAAATTGCTCAAATATTTCAGTTAAATGAACAAGACTGTTCACTCTGCTTCTTAATATAAAAAACACAACCTCCTAGGACTACACACCCCAGTACTGAGCTCTGTTCTGCATTATTTAGGCCATTACACAAAGCTCTGATTTATTGTCATTCCACACCCAATTCTGGGAACAAATCAAAAAAACATTGCAGACATTGCATATGAGCTAATGAACACGAGAGAACACAAAAAAACATGTTGTTCTTTGAACTAATTAGATTGTTTTTTATTACTGCAATTGAATAAACTGACTTTTATGGTGTGTGTGTGTGTATGTGTGTATGTATCCGTGTGTGTGTGTGTGTGTGTGTGCTATAGGTGCGTCTGGACCAGGATGAGGAAGTAAAACAACTCACTCAATTGAGGGATTCTCTCAGATTACTTCTCCAAGTGGAGGGGAAAGAGGTATGCTTATTCCTATTATCATTATTATACTCATATATAACCAGAATCCTGCAGATCTTCAGCCAGTGTATAAACATTTGTGCTCTAAAAAGTCCAGCAGCAGATGGCTTTAATTGGTGGTTGATGGTATCAGATTACTTTGTGTTTTATATTGTTTTAAATGTCATGATCTGCAGAGCTGGCTTGGAACCTTTGAGCTAATGTCCTAAATCCCTGTTTGTGTCCCAGGAGTATATGAACAGGAAGAACTCTGGCAATGGGTACAGCATCCACCAACCACAGGGCAACAAAAAGTATGGGACAGAGAAATCTGGCTTTCTGCTCAAGAAGAGTGATGGGTGTGTAAAAGCATAACTTATTAAAATTTGCCATTTAACGTGTTCTAGCTATACAAAATCTATACAAAATTTTAGCTGTTCACATACAGAAAATTGTAATATTTTTAAAGCGAAAAACACTTCTCACTGTTGATTGCAAGCGCGGTCAGAGCTTGGTAAAAAAGTAAGCCAGCAAGGCACGGAGAGAGAAAGGGGAACTCAGACTTTGTCTACCCCAGCTGGTCTTCATTATTGTGAGATGAAGATTCAAGCAGGGGCCCCTCCTGTGGAACTTATTGGCAGACTGGCTAACGGAGCAGATCCAACTTTTGCGTCATGCACACACTCGCATACACATACACACACACACACACACAGTGCTAGATTACTGTGTGATAAGGAGAGGGGATGTGGTTCAGTAGGGCGAATGTGAGACAGGAGGAGAGTAAACTTTCCTCAGGCCACTGACACAAAATGGAAAAAGTTCCCTGACATTTTACTTGATTCAGTCAAGATAATGAAAGCAACACTGAAACACTGTGAACAGAAGTAAGCTGAGCCAGCATAGTGTATAGATCATTATTACTCAAACCAAGGGTGCATGTTGATAAACTGCATAGAAACCATCTGGTCAATATTATTATATTAATAGTGATGATGTGTATGAAATCTATTTGTGTTATTTTTTTCTCCAATTGTGCATTTTTTGTTGACTCTTCAGCATCCGGAAGGTGTGGCAGAAGAGAAAGTGCGGAGTCAAATTTGGCTGCCTGACCATTTCCCACAGCACGGTGAGGACACGTGGACAAACGACAACTGTTACCAAGCATCTGTCAATTGAATTATGTCCAATTTTTTCAACACATGCTGACATAGGTGTGTGTGTCTGTCTTCAGATTAATCGACCGCCTGCCAAATTGAACCTACTGACCTGTCAGGTGCGACCAGACCCAGAGGACAGGAGGATCTTTGACCTGGTCACTCGTACGTTCATTCCTAAGCTTTGACCTTTACACTTTTACCCTCGACATATCATCATTAAAGACTCTGAAGAATCATCTGCAGCACAGCTGTGTGGAAGTATGCCTGTTTGGTCCCCACATTCATAGAAACTGAGATCAAAACAGATTTTATTTGGGATAAACACCAGAGATTCCTTGTGATTAATCTACACTGTTGTGACGACAAGTTGAGTTTCATGTTTGTTTTATGCAAATTTTGTTTCCACTGTTGTGTTTCAACTTTGAAACCCTCTTCACTCCAACTACTGTTAGGTTTTTCAAGATCAGCCGACAGTATCTAATTACCGTTTCTTCTTCTCCTAGATAATCGGACCTACCATTTTCAGGCAGAAGATGAGCAGGAATGTCTGATGTAAGCATTGAAACTACTGTACGCTGCATGTTAGCTTTATTCACTTCCTTATCTCATGTATTTTTTCATTGTGTAAGCAAGTTGTGACATATCATGCAACTATTATTCAAGATTAGGTCTGTATTGGAAATAAGCCTGCATTTAGAACAATGGGAGGTGTACTAAAAGGGAGGAGTCCAGTAGAAAGATAAAGGTTGTGTAGTTAAGTGCTATAAAGAGTATACAGTCTGATCCTGTTTGCAGTGAAGAGCAAGCAAGGCTGACAATGGAGAAAAAGGGAGCGACACTAAAGGAAAGCTGTCCGCGAGGACCCCCCCAGCCCAGCTGGTGTTGGGTGGGACTTCTCTTACTAGCCACAGATAGCAAGCAAGGGAACTTTTTGTGTTGTGATGTGGTGTTGGATGGGGTTTCATGTGGGGCTTTCTGTCCCCTGCCCTTCCCTTGTGTGTGGGCCTCCAGGCAGATTCTTTGATGTGATGTGCTGTGTGAGTTTAGGGACAGAGGGGAATGGAAACGGTTTGAAAGGGAAAAGTACCAGAGCTTCAGAAATGAAAGACATGAGGTTCAGTATGAGTCTGGATGGTAGAGAACTCACGAAACTGAGAAAGTGAGAGTGATGACTTATCGTTAGACAACTGAGCAGAAAACACATGCAAAACACATGGTGGAATACTTTTGATCTTCAGAGGAAAGACTGAAATGATCAGTTCTTTAGTTTCCCTTGGTGTGACATTATGTGTAAACGCTGTGTTCTATATATATATATATGTGTGTGTGTGTGTGTGTGTGTGTGTCTGTACTTTAGTTGGGTGTCAGTGCTGCAGAACAGTAAGGAGGAGGCCCTGAACACAGCACTGGGAGGAGACCAGCTCCACCTCCAGGACAGCGGGCTCCAGGAACTTTCCCGAGCCATCATCGCTGAGCTTCGACACATGCCCGGCAACGAGGCCTGTGCTGACTGTGGGGCTCCAGGTCAGACAGTTATTGACGTTGATGATAATTGCAGAAGTAAATGTGGAAATTTATGTTCTGAGCATGAAATGATTCATGATTGTTTTTTTTGCTCTGTGTATCTCAGATCCAACTTGGCTGTCAACCAATCTTGGTATTCTGACCTGTATCGAGTGCTCTGGGATCCACAGAGAGCTGGGTGTCCACTACTCCAGGATCCAGTCTCTCACTCTGGACCTACTGAGCACATCAGAGCTCCTGGTACTAAATGCACACATGGAAACACACAGTACACGCAAAAACAGAAACAATCCTGGTGGATTTTCTGTTGTCAGGATTTCCTAATTGCAGACATTATGTAACCGCCTGCCTCTCATTCAAATGCCTCTGTGTCACATCTTTGTGGCTGCATTGTGTTTTACTGCAGTTGGCTGTCAGTATTGGCAACACCAGATTCAATGACATCATGGAGGCTGGCCTTCCAAATGATGCTGTCAAACCACTGCCACAAAGTGACATGTGAGTCCCTGATTTCATTTTAATCAAAAATCTGATTGTTAAAGAGACATTTTTTTAATTTGTTGTATTTTGTTTTTCATTAAATGGTGCATCCTTTACAACCAGGAATGCCAGAAAGGAGTACATTGTGGCAAAATACGCTGAGCGGCGGTACGTCCTACGTAGAGAAGAAGCAGATCCCGGACGGCTGTATGACGCCGTGAGGAGTCGGGACCTCACTTCTCTTCTGCAGCTCTACGCTGAGGGAGCAGACCTGGTCAATCCACTCACACTGCCCGATGGACAGGTGAAGATAATTTACAGCCATGAGTGGATTTTCACACTGGCATTTCTTCCTGAAATCTATCCTGTGAGGGTGGCAAAGAACATTATAAACACATTTAATCTTATGACAAATTGAGACTCTGAGCATTCCCACAGATGTCATGCATTTAGGGAGAATGACAGCAACATCCTGACAAGGCCGCCCACCCTGCTTGCTTAAAGTTGCACACACATTTGTGAGATGCTTCAAAAAGTTACTTACTTGTCCCTGTCACTTTGGAGTTATGACTGAACTGGATAAAAATAGAATCACCCAACCCTCTAGTGTTGAAAAAAAAAGTCACGACATACAGTGTGTAGGAGGTGTGTGGATAGTTACAGTATGTGAAGCATGTGTTAATTGTCCTCTTGTGTGCATGGATCATGTGGGTGGGTAGTCGGAGACCCTCCCATCTCTTTTGGCCTCTAATCCAATCTTTCCCTCCCTTTTTGTCTCCTCATCCTCTCATCTTGTTTTCCCTGCCTCTGCTGTCTCTCTCCAACGCCTGCTTTTCTGGTCTTTAATCACATATACCCTACTGTCATCTACTTCCTGCTCAGCAGAGAGAGAGAGAGAGAGAGAGAGAGAGAGAGAGAGAGAGAGAGAGACAGAGACAGACAGACAGAGAGAGAGAGAGAGAGAGAGAGAGAGAGAGTTTGTTTGTGTTGGTTGGCCCTCGTTTATTGTTTCAGCTTTTAGGTCAGAGCTCACGTCTGTTAACAAGTGAGACAAACTCCATGATTTACACACGCACCTCTCCGTCTTCCTTATCCCCCTCCTTCTGCACTTCTCATAAACAAATAATCCTTAAAGCTGAAGGAATATTTTCTCTTTTTAACACACAGACACAAATGACTTGTTACAGTCTCTGACATTAGCTTTACTGGTGTTCTTCTATAAGAATTAGGGATGTCATGCGAACCGATATTTCATACCAAATTGATTTTGAAAATTCTGAACTCTGCTGTGGTATTGAATTTGGTATTGGACTTTAATTGGTATTGGTACCGACTACCAAAATTCTGGTATCTTGACACTCCTATTCTTCTATCATGTCTCTAGACCGGATTGTCAGATGCAAAATGCAGCAACTTGATGCCACTGACTGACAGCAAACTTGGCAAAAAGTTCTGTGCAGCTGTAAAATCTTTTGAGGGTCAACAATATGGCCTAATTTGTACTAATTTCTTTCCTTATAAGGGGATCAGAGAGACAGCTCTTCATCTTGCTGTGCGTCTGGAGGAAAGAAGCTCTCTGGCGCTGGTCGATTTCCTCTGCCAGAACAGGTCAGACACTGAAAAATAGTAAATAGTGAAGTATGATTTGTATCTCCGTAGTATGAAGAGGATTAAGCTGTTGGTCAGTTTTGTTAGACTTGCGATGAAAGATGGTAATGTTTAACACCATCTGTCTGTGCTCTATGATCACTCTACAGCAACTGTCTGGAGAAAAGAACGGCAGAGGGAAACACAGCTCTTCATTACAGTGTCCTGCATTACAAGCCTGAGTCTCTCAAGTTACTGCTAAAAGCAAAGGCAGCACTACACACAGGTACATTTTGCTGTATTTATTTTTCTTTCCACTCGTGCAATCAGTGAATCCTTAAACCATTTTTTTTTATGTCTCCTACAGTGAACTCAGCAGGAGAGACTGCCCTCGATATCGCCAGGAGGCTGCAGCACACAAAATGTGTCGATCTGGTAAGACCTCACTCCTCTCTCTTTTAATCTGACTTAAACACACAGTATGTAACTTGCCACAAAGGGTCTCTCAATCTAAACAATAACAAAAGATGCCATTTGGTAATGCGTGAAGTAGCGTGGAATCCTTGGAGTTGTTATTGCTGTCTTTGGAGTCAGTGTCTCCCAGTTAGGATTTTTTCATTGTCAGTCGATCCGCAGAGGGTGTCCTCCTCGCCATAACAGAGAGACCGGGTAAAGAAAACCGGTGAACACACTGAATAAAGCAGTTTCAAATTAAAAATCATCCCGGAGGGGCTGTGAGCCGAGCTGCCACTAATGTTTGCTCAGCTTGTTTCTCTGATAACTTGTGATCCAGACATCTGATAACTAAAATCCTTTATCTGGTTAAAACATATAGTTAAAAATGTCCAAGATCTAAAATGTGTATCATAAAAATGTGACTTAAAACTGGATAAAAAGTAAATTTTGACCACTTCTGGCAGACAGTGACAATGCTGACACATATAGGGTCCATATAGTCCAGTGGTTTTTAGACATTTTAATGCAGAAAAGTTATATATTATACCTTTATGGTTTTAATTCATATTTTCAAAGAACACACACAGTGAGGAGGTTAGGTTCAACTGAGGAATCAAGTTGCAACATTAAAATACCTAATAGAAAGCCAACCTCAGAAACAAAACGAGACAACTTCCACAGCTGGAAATACTACCTTAAAATAACTCCCTGTGCAGCAAAGCTCAGCTAAGGACTCAGTCCCAGGACAAAGAATCTTATCCTCATCAGGTCCCACTGCGTATCATTTATAAACTGGTTTTATTTTCTTACCGGACATCTGCCCTGCTGAATCAGACCTGCCTTGTGTAATATCCTGTTTGATTGTGCACAGCCTTGTTTTGAAGGCTTTCTGTTTAAAAATCAAAAAAAGGTTACATAGGAAAAGTGCCTGAAAATGCTCTCCTTTTACTCATTGGCTGTATTAATATCTAGTTGTGTTGAGGTGATCTCTTTTTTGATCGGGAATCTGCATTTAGATCAATTATTTCATTTAACCCTCTTAGGTCTTTCCTTATTGTCTTTTATTTTCACTATCTGAAACATCTGCTGAATGCACTGATATACACAGACTCAAGAGGGATTTCCATAAAACTGCACAGGGGTGTGTGACAGCATGTGTTGACATCGTTTATACTCCTGTCTTCTGCCCTTTCCGTCCTTTTTTACCTGTTATTTTCAGTTTTCATAGATTTTTTTATATTAATCTCGAAACCTCTTACTGCCGGTACAGAAACTTAAAGTCCAGAAAATGATGTACTTACCCATGCCTCAAAACTAAAAAATTGCAACCCAACGGCCAAGAGGCAGAAACTAAACCAGAAAAGAAGTTGAAATATGGTTGGGTTGATAGAGGAAAGTACACAGTTACCACATCTTAGCTGTACCCAACTTTTATGTGTCTTTTACTGGAGAAGTGCATGAGTATTCTGAGCGTTTGTGTTTCTGTGTGTGTGTTTTAGTTGGAGCTGGCCCAGAGTGGGAAGTTTAACTCTCAGATCCATGTGGAGTTCATGTGGGAGACTCAGTCTCAGGAGTTCTATGACAGTGAGGATGACCTGGATGAGAGGGTAAACAGCACACACCCCCACCTGGGCAAACTCATTACTGACTTTGTCCTTCTGCCAAAAAAGCCTTGACAAAGTTTGGAGAAGAACATTATTGGGGTTTTCCACTGCGCTGTCCTCAATGAATGTAGAAAAGATGACTGAAAAGAAATTAATCAAAAAGAGTTGAGAAGAAACGATAGTAATTAACCTTGTGCTCCTTTCAACTTTCTTCCAGGTGAGCCCATTGCCCAAAAACCGCTCTCCATTGCCCTCCAATGGAGGTGGTGGATCGTCCTTTGCCCGCTGGAGTGTGGCTAATGCTTGTATAGGCAGCAGGCCCTGTCAGACTTATGAAAATCTGGACTTCCTGTACAGAAATCCTCCTGCCAACAGTGCCCCCTCTGGAGCATTAGGACCACCACCACTGCCAGCTAAATCCATCCAAAGAGGTGAGCTACTGTATAAGGTTTGTCTGCATTTTAGAAAATGCCCTAAATACTCATTTCAACTCTGAAAACGTCATATTTACCAAGAATGACGACAAGGAAATAACTTAGTACTAAGAAATCAGGTATTGACGATGCAAATGTTAAAGTTAATATTAATAGTTATGGAATACACTAAATTGAGGGAAAACAGGGATTGATTAATTATCCTTCAACTCAGTCACACTACCCATCTCACATGTTAAACAGCTGTGTTCATCTCTGTGGAGCACTGCCACCAAGGAATATATTATACTGAATGCCAGATCAAGTCATATTTTCCACATTAAACCCCACAGTCTCTGTTCTGTGCAGTTTACTGACTCTGCTGTTGCCTATAATAAAATTGCACAATTCAAGTTAAAAAAAACATTATACGTAAGATTTTGCCAGTTGATATGTTGTTTTACTGAGTGGATTCATAAAGTTGCTTTCAGTTCAATTTTGTTAAGTTCACTGCTGCCAAACTGAATAAATAAGGGTTTGTTTAAGCCTTCGAATGATTGCGTCAATTGAAATTTTCCATAATCATTTTCCATAATAATCCTAAAGATAACTTGTTTCTTCAGCCATTGCTTAGAACCACTTCGGATAACAGATTTAAAGCTTAATTTTAGATCTTGGCAGCATACCACACTTGTTTTTGAATGAATGTATAACTTAATTATCGTTGGTTTCATAAACAGATTAAATGGACAGTGTTCCTCTTGTTCTACTTTTTGACTTCATTTTCTTCCCCTCCACAGGTCGCTCAGACCCCCAGATTTCGGTCACAACACAGGAAGGAAACCCCATTCCAAGACGTTGCTCTAACCCACCCTCCCACTCCTCAAGTCCCCAGACACAGGCGAGACACAGCCCTCCCTCACCCAACACAGAGAACCTAGGCCAAGGTGGGAGACCCCCTAGGTCTCCCCTCGGACATGGAGGTCTGCTCAGGGGACAGAGGCAGACCTGCGAGAACCAAGCTGGTGCTAGTTCTGGGTCTCAAAGCAGTGTCACGTCAACATCCTCTCAGAATCACATAGGACCTGTCAGGTAAGACAGCACTGCTACAACCGGTTTACACATTTGTCTTGACACATTTTTTTTAAACATGATAGTGTTGGGTTTAAATAGGGCCACTGAGAGGATGCAATTCAAGATAAGGCTAAATGTCTAAAAATAATACTTGAAATAAAACTATCTTGTATCTGTAGGACAAGCTTTAATACTATGCAGATGAAAATGATTATCCAACTCTGCTCAGTTTTGATCTATCCGTTTATTTAAATAACTCCACATGATAACTTCTTTGATCAGTGTAATTTCATTATACTTCTGCGTCATTTTCCAGTTCAGAGAAGACCACATCGTATCGTCGGACCAGCAGTGGCGGAGGTAACCAGGGGAAATGTAGTGTGTTGTCTCAGAGCTGTGTGGGCAGCCAGGAGGAGCTGTACTGCAGTTTATTGGGGAATAGTTCGGCCCTCACCCCTGCTCCTGCTCCTGCTCCAGCCCCGTCATCATCACCTACCGTGACCTGTGCCCCTCGACCCCGCAGGAACGCTATGGTACGGCCACATAGAATCCTCTTTGTATTACATTCAGCCAGTTTAAGTCCTCCATGTCAGAGTCTTCCATTTCAGAGGACTTTTTCTTTTCTCTGGAGAATCAGAAAAGGCCTGTGAGATTTCACAGTCAATATAAATTTGCTGGGGGCACACTGAGAAATATATTACATGTCTCCTCCAGGTTTCTGGCAGCAGGCCACATCAGAAGCGTGTCAAGGCTTTGGTGGACTGCCGAGCAGTCAGTTCAGAGCAGCTTGCTTTTTTCAAGGATGAGATCATAGTGGTCACAGCCACTAATGACATCCACTGGTGGGTAAGTGCAACTACAACTTAATTTCATTTCTGTCCCCTGTCACTTGCCATCTGAGTTGCAATTTGAAGGGTTCCAAATGAACCTGTAAAGTGAGATATATATATATAAAATGTGTTCACTTCATAAATATGTTATTCCTTATCCTAACAGGTTGGTCACATAGAGGGGGAACCATCCAGGAGTGGGACCTTTCCCGTCAACTATGTACACAAACTGACAGACTGAAGGACGTGGAAATATGAAAGTACTGTATAGTAACATACTAGAGGAACTGAACCAGCATCGGATGCTTACTGGAACTTTATCATCACACAGTGGATTTTATCTACAGGAGAGGACAGTGTTATTCTCCTGGATCCAACTCAAACTCGAGCTTTTGAGCAAACTGAGAATAACTCCTCATGAGGATGAGAGAAGCCATGGGATACCTGAGGATATAAATGACACTGTTTTAGGGATTGTACCTGTTAACATTTAATCATCCTGGGAACTAACAAGGGAAGGTTCATAAAGCCTTTTATTCCAAAGACAGTGTTTTATCCCGTTGGCCTATCCTTGGTTTTCTAACTGCTACATGTTTCTATAGAACCACAATTATTAAGTACACATTCATTTGTGGTTTGGGAAACGGCTCTAATGTCCATATAACCATTAATTACACAGTATATTGCAAATGTGGTGTCTAGATCAGTACCTAGAGGCAAAACTTACCTGCAGGGGAAAACCCTATAAGGCACTTTAAACTCACTGAGAGGAGTTGGCAGAGCTGTAAGCGTGTACCTAGCCAGCTGCTGTATACGGATATAGCTGCTTTTTGTTCTGAACGGAAACCGTTCAGTCTTTTAAATCACAGTACACTGAGAGATGGGATGTGAGCTTCAAACCTGCCCAGTGTCTGTTGCAACCTGCCCTGGGAATCTGAAAATGGCTTTGTGCCTGCCAGCCTGTCTCCAATAAAACGCCAGGCGTCTGGGCAGCCAGAGTAGAGATCTGAAACTTTAGCTCAGCCATCTTGACTCTGGGCAAGGCTTACCGCCTGCACAAAGAAAGAGGAGGATCCAGTTTCTTCTGGCTCCAGGCATCTGTCTCTGGAGAACCTGGTATAACAACGGTGTGTTAGGGAAAAAAAAAAGACTCTCTGTTCTACCAGGAAATGGCACTTAAAGAGGGCTTGTTAGTAGCACCACCCCACTGCAGTCATTTGTTCACTGAACTCACAGTTAGTTACTGTAGGCACGTGTGTATCACATCAGATATACACAAGCTCACTTGCACTTAGTGTACACACAGATTATCTTCCAGGAGTGAGGAACCTTTAGGTAAGAGAGTTGGGAGTGGGAGAGGTGCAACTGCTCCACTTTTTAAAACCCAGTAACAAATACCCAAGTGTAACACATTTCACAGCTATTCCACACAATTTGTTGTACATACTTGTCTAAAAATGTCCTCTAATGTGTACAGTGTATATCATGTTTTTTAATCTGTTATGCATTATAAACAATTGTATCATTACAGATAGTGTTACTTCATGTTGCTAACTTGATGCCATGTGTCCTCTGTTCTGTTTAATCAGTTAACTAAATGACTGTCAGAGCAAGAGAAGGGAATGGACACAGTTGCATAATCGGTGTTAAGAAAGGATCCAGTCTCGCCAAACTGAAAACAAACACTGACAGGGAGAAGTAAAGGCAGTCAGGCAGCAGGCGTTCACTTCCTTTGAATCATTCCTGAGTTTAAACCAACTGGTGAGGAGTCTCTTTGCCCGTCACTGTTTCTGCTGATATTGTCTTGTCACAGTGTTGACCATTAAGCAAATGGAATCACAAGACAGTCGTCTGATGTGTGAGGCAGTGGATGACTGCATTAGACTACAACTGTAAGTAGGAACTCAGTCAAATGTAAACAGTACCGTAGCTCATTTTAGTGAGTATATTTTAACATACACATTAAACATGTCTGATAAAGTGTCATAGAGTCTTCTATAGTGTAAACTAGGTGATATCGTTACTTCTGTTGTGAGTTGAATGGAGTAATGTAGTGTCTAAGCCAGAGAGCTAATGCAGACCAAAGGTACTGAGTCCTTTATACAACCACACCAGTCTTAAATTATTTAGCCAGTGTCAGCACATATAAAACCTATTTCCTAGTAATGTGTTATGTAACACCTAATGTGACAGGGGTTTACTGGCTATTACTTCCTTCTGCACACTTGTATAGCACAGTATGTTGAAAAACAAATGGCTGAATATTGTCACTTCTGGATGACAAATTTAGCTGCATTGTATGATAATTGATGATGATGAGTTTGCCTAGTGTTTAATACCTGGAGTTCAATAATTCAAAATCCATAGACTCAAACTAATTCACAAGCTTTAATTAAATTAAAAGAGACTTTCCAAGTCATAGCATCTATACCATCTGTATATATTGGTTCAATTCTAAAAGTATGTGAGTTTGAACGGGGGATTGCTAAAAAGAGCATTGCTGTCTTGCTGGCTTGCTGGCTAAATGGCCTTTCTGGAATTGAACTTATTTGACAGTTGCATTTTCACTTCTCCCTGTCATTTCTGACATCATTTATTTTAAACTCCTACCCTTTATGCCTCCCTAAAGCTAAATCTCTCCGTCCGTCTCTCTTGGCAGTCTTCCCTGCACCTCTCCATCCTTCCAGCCTCATTTCGCCTCCATCCGGATGTTACTTAGCCCTGACCCTCCGTCCCGAAGCCAGGATGATGAAATTCCAACCTGTCACTTACATAACCGGCCACCTCTAACAGCCAAGATAATGATGCTGCATGCCACGGCCTATTCTCCTTTGCCAACTGAGTAGCCCATACATACAAACACTTCCTCCCATTAGGCCCATCTGCCTGTACTAATGCATACAGCGTATACAAGAAGCACTTTGTGAAATGTTATTTTTAAAACATACTGTATAGTTAATGTATTCATTCACTAATGCTGTCATCCATTTTATGTGTATTCATACACATACACACACAGACCGACACTGTGCACAAAAATAATAATGCAATGAGCACACTGTGGAATATAATAGTAAACCATGAAATGCAGAGTAAAGCCTGCACTAATCTCTAGATTTATATCATTCCTGGGTGGAAGAGAAGTGTGGTTTTGGTGCGTTATTACCATTTTTTTTGTGCAAGTATGTCAACTTTGTTTGCATCAGGGTCTTTAATCTCTAAAAATAAAATATTATAGAGGATGTTCTAACTTTCTAATACCCCAGATACTGAGATCCGCCTATCTAAAACCCATCTACATGGGTAATGCCTTTCATTAAGTGAGCAACAGCAAAAGCATCAGCTTAATGTAACTTCACAAATCCTGGCTTGCAATAATGAGGACTTGGAAATGGGATATATTTCCAGTAATTCTGCCCTTTCCATCTGAACACAGGGTTATCTAACCTCCATTTGACTAAATAATCAGCTGAGAAAGGGCTCTAATGGACAAGCAAATGACTAAATGACACTGTATGACTGGATGGAAAATAATGCACGCCAAATGTATAAGCCCAGTGTGGCTGAGCAGTTTACTGATTGGGCACTATGCAGCTGTTGGCTGCTGCAAGGTGACCCTAATAGATCCTAGACCTCCACCATAACTGCAAAGGATGTAATATCTAGAGATCCCACCTGAGAAATGAATACTTAATGCAAGCAGTTTCCAACAGAATAGCAAAACAGAGCCTGCAGCCTATTTAGGATTTTCTCTCCAGCTTGAGATGAGGAAAAACAATAATCAGTTCTCTGCAACATTTTAGTCATTTAGTCCATTTATTCTAATAATAGCTTATCTTACAAAACCTGATGATGCTTAAAATGAAATCTATTTTTTTAGATAATTACTAGTCTTAAACATTGTAGCTCTGTGCTCAAGTAAATGATAATGTCAAGAAAATGAACTAAGTCGTAGCAAATTTAAGCATAAAACATAGCAGAACATACATTCTTTCACTGCAGAAAGCAAAAACCTTTTTTCAGAAACAGTGCTAGCACATCAGAAAGGTTTGGGGACAAATAACTTTCTATCCAGCTGATTTTCAATTAGTCTCATTGGTCTCATACCCATTAATCTGTCAAAAAATGATTTGGCATTAAGGCTATGTAATTATGCAAATGGATGTTTCATTTCAGATTTAGAATTGAAAGCAATTTGACTCCAAACCTGCTGTTACTGTTAAGCATATAACATTTTCTGAGTAAAATTCGACTTAACATTTATACTAAAGTAGAATATACAGCTCTCAAATCAACAAAAATATCATTGTACTGTGAATAAAAGGTAAGAAACACCTGATTTAAGGAAAACAAAAAGTTCTGTGCTTTGTTCACCAGAACAGAAATGCATTCTGTACCACACGTCACATAAACTAACACAACATATTAAAACATTCACAAGGATAAATAAACATCAGAAAGTGGTTTTGGACCTGCGGTTGACCAGCATTCGTGTCAGTAAAGAGATGTGGGAGCTGTAGTTGTAATGAGTTCCCAGCGCACCAGTCGTCTGAATAATTATGATTCCGTAGACAGGAAGTGAATTTGTTGCTAACCACAGGTTCAAACAGTTGTGATTATACTGAATATTTAGTCTTCAGGAAAAAACAGAAACACTTGTGTAACAACTAACATTACATTCATTCTGCAAGTGGGCCCACAGATCTTTGGGAAACGTAGTCTTCTTTTTCATTCATAGAAAAACAAAAAGTGCAATCCCACAACAGTGTTTGACTTTGATTTTTTTTTTCTTCTTCTTCTTCTTCTGTCCGGATAACAATGTTTCTGGATGACGGCTGTGATGGTCATGAGTTCACCTGTTTTGCCATCACCCTCATCATTGGTATTATCACCATCAGAATTGTAACTGCCAATGCACAAACACTGCATAAGGCATATTAAAAAGCAATATATAGGCCAGCTGTATATTCAGTTATAACTCTAGCTGTTTACATAGGATCATAAATACATATTTAAGGCCTACTAGACCCCTTTATTTATTCTGCACAAGCATTCTGCTAACAAAGACCTTAGCTGAATATTGTTTGGTATAGATGTGCACAAAGACAAAAAGCAGTAGTTCCCTTGGCTATGTGGAATGCTTCTATAGTGAGTCAACATTCAGTGATAAAGTCATCATGGCTGTCAGAAATCTGAAAGCTGAGAACATCAACAGTAACATTGAATTTCTAACATTATCGTTGCTTAAAGGGGTACTCCAACGATTTAGTACTGAACCTCAATAAAAGTGGGGAACAGATTAAATGGTTAAAAAGAATGGTCTGAATCGAAGCAACAGATTTTTTTTTACTACCTGTATGGGGTCAAGCTCCAGATATCCGTCCTAAATAGCTACTTCTATTAAACCACACATGCTCAGTTGTAATGTAGGGGTTCTGTTTAAAATGATGCGCCTTGAGCTCAAGCTGATACAACAGCACTGTGAGATCATCTGTATTATTATTATTATTATTATTAT
This sequence comes from Seriola dumerili, assembly GCF_002260705.1. Taxonomy (NCBI): domain Eukaryota; kingdom Metazoa; phylum Chordata; class Actinopteri; order Carangiformes; family Carangidae; genus Seriola; species Seriola dumerili. The sequence continues at coordinate 9,325,946 of NW_019174404.1, forward strand.
TATTATTATTATTATTATTATTGTTATTATTATCATTATTATTATTATTATTATTTGCACTGAGCTTTGTGTGTAAAACCGGTGGAGTGCCCGTTTAACTGTGATCCCAATAAGCTGAGACAAAACAATCATTTAAGCCCTTATAATCAAAATTAGAAAATAACCAAAGCTAACCTGTGGCCTCGCCCTAACTAATTTGGATCAACCAACTGTACATCACCAAACCTGTGCATTTTAATCTTCACATCTAATTTCACATGCATGTTTTTCTTCTCACTTTGCCTGCATGGTCCCTTTACAGAAACAAAGAGACATCTCTAATGCATCCCAAATGATGCCGTAACATGTCCGGATCATGCCTATCTTTGCAACTAGGGAGCAATTAAAATTGCAATATCTAAGTGCACAGTATGACTTAATGGAAACCTACAGTGAGCAGTTATACAGACAAAGCACATGCCTCTCTTGTAAACAGTCTTGCTCCTTTGTTCTTCAGTGAGGTCATTTATGATAGGAGAGCAAGCGAAGCACCATCAGGGATTCTGCATTTGCAGAAATCCCTTTTCATTCTCTTGGAAAGTGGCACACACAGATGGATACTAACTTGCACTCACATCGCTATACATGCTTGAGATTGAATGCCTGTCTCTCTACCATAACCTTTGAATGCCAAAAATAGATATCTCTGTTGTATTGGCTGTACCTTCTACACACACACACACACACACACACACATATATATAGCTGAAGCAAGGGATTGGTGGAATAGATGAATACAAGAGATACTTCGTCATTGCCTAATCCAAAGAGAAAAGAAAAGAAGAATATAGGCCAGAAAAATTAGAGTAATCTATATGTAGAAATTAGGTCATCCACTGCATATGGGACAAAGATACTTTTGTGCACGAACATAGTTATCAACTGATCTATCAAATTAACCAAGCAATCTGTTTTAGCTTTGACATACAAACCCTGAATGAAAACTTCCACGTCTCTAAAAAAGCTGATTAGAATGACGATACCAGTGATACTTGTGCATGCATGGCTTAATTTTAAGTGCAACCCTAAATCTTCAAATAAATGAGCAGGTTCAACAAGCTTGTATCAGTAATATGTTTGACTACACCGCCAGTTCTAATTTATTTTTAAATAAATGCAGCAGTTCCTAAATCCTTCAGAGGACCTCTACAGCTGTCTAGTAGTGTTGTAGTTACAGTGCTCTGCTGGATACATTCTGTAGGTTTGTCGAAGCAGATTTAGGACCGAGAAATGAGTGGTTGCTAGGTGACTGGATGAAAAGAGGCCACAGGTGGAATTGTCCCAGTGTGAACTCCTCTCCTGCTCTCTTTGCTTGTTAAATGCTGCAAAAAAAAACAGGGGCTGTGGTAGTGGACGAGTTGTCATGGAAGAAGCCAAGGCACGTTTTCTGTTAATGTCTCAGCTAAATCTAAATTATACATTAATTTGTGCATCTTCTCTGTTTCAGACTTCTCCTCTTTTCCATCCCCTGCCTCTTTACCGCATCCTTGGTTTTATGTAACAGTGCAGCAATCCCTGTCACAGCTTCACCTCTCATCCTCATTCACTGCCCTTCTCTTCTCTTCTAATGGGCAGGAGAGGCAGATGTTTCAACGCTGTCCTCTTTGTCCTCATCTCTTTTGTCTTACCTTCTTTCTCCCTGTTTTTCTCCATTGGAAAGTTTCACATTACACAATCCCTATTGGCTTTTTCTCTATTGCTGCATTAGCCAAGAGATACAGTAAAGTATAGCAAATCTCCTGTTACCTCACAGTCTGAACCTCTACTCCCACATCACCTATTACTCATCCATTTAGCATCCAAGGATTCTATATCAATAAACTATCTCTGTCCAACACCACGGCAAACTGCAAGCAGCAAAGTATCAGTGAAAACAATAAAAACATAATGACATCCTGTACACATTGCACTGGTCCTGGCTTGACTGGTTTTCTAGCCAGAGGATTTCCTCAGAAACACACTCAACAGGAAACTCCTTACTAGCATTTGTGATTATTGTAGGCACTCTAAAGACCTGGAGGACCAGCCTCAGGATACAATAGCAGAAAGGTTGAAACTGGAGAGCAGCTGTGTCAATGAGTGATAGCTAAAGAATCCTCCTGTTTATGTAAAGCACATTTCTAAAGCAAAGCTGGAAATGCAAGCCTCATTGTTCCTATTTGAGCTTCACAGGCCAGGGGAGGCACGTGCGGAGTCCTAGCATGGAGGAGAAGACGATGGTGGGTCGGTGTTTCTTGAACCTCAGGCCCTTCTTCAGGCGTTGGCTGTTCTCAGCCACGTACAGCTCCCCCTGCTGGGCTGCGTTAGATATCCTGGAAACCAGCTCCCCGTGAACCACCACCTCCTGTTCTGAGCGCACAAACACCTCCCTGAGTTCCTCCAGCCGCCGCTCCATCTCTCTGATGACCCGCTGTCGTTCTTCCACCTCCAGGAGGCGCCGTCGAGCTGCCTCAAACTCCATGCTGGAGCTGGGGGTGACGAGCTTGGAGGAGGGGGCCGTGGCTGAGGTGGATGGAGGCTCAGAACCAGTTAGCAGAGCCCCTGTCACCCTGCGGAAGTCTCCCATGGAAATGGAGCGCCTGGTGGCAGGTGATGCCAGAGCCAGGAGAGTAGAGGCAGATGTAGAAGGTGGCATGGTCAATGGAAGAGGGGGTGAAGATGATGATGGAGAAGGTGAACCCGGCATGTGGAGATCAGGATGTGGGTCGGTGTTTTTAATAGCTGCTGCCATATCCTCGGTTGTGTCCTCATCATGGGAGTCTGTGTTTCTTTGTCGTCCCTTCATGGCCAGTGTTTAGCTCTTCCTGTTATGCTGCTGTCCCTGTCGCTATTGATGTTTTTCCTCTGTCTTCCTCTATCAGAGCAGAGAGCAGCCGAGCAGAGAGTGCAGAGATGTGCAGTGATGCAGCCTGGGAACTGTTCCATTCATTAATAGCAGATCCGACCCAGGCTTGTGCTGTCTCTGCATCTGAGTGGTTGGGCTGGGGAGGAGCCTTCTGGCAGCTCATTGGCTGCTGAAATCGTGAGCATGTCAGCTGATGATTGGGCAGCCTAGCCTCTGTGCTGCTGATGCTGGCAGGCTGTCGTGTCCTCTGCTTGACTGTTTTGCTTCGTCGCCGTCGTCATCATCTGGAGCTCTGCTTGGATCAGCTCTGCTCAGTCAAGCGAGGCAGAGTGAGGCAAGAGATGCAGGAGTATCATGTCTCTCTCCTCCTGGCTGATGCCATTTGGCTCATTTTCCATTCTCCCAGCCTTTCTGTTGCCATCCCTCCTACCAGCTAGTCTTGCCATTTCCCTCTTTCTCCCTTTCTCTTGTTCGGATGGTTGCCCCTAGCAACACAACCTCAACATCAGATGGCAAAAGCAGGAGGGGAGGGGTGATGCTCCAATTTCTCTCTCCCTTTATCACCTTGCTGCTCAGCATTATCACCATTTCCAGGCACCCATTCTCCCCCACATCTCCTCCCTCTTTTGACCTATTTGACAGCTCACAGCTGTCCTACAAACTATGTAAGTACCATTGTTGCACACAGACAAACACATATCCAAAAACATACAAATAATCAGGAGGTCCCACACACATGCACATTTGGATTCACTTTAATAACACAAAAAACTCGTAATTTCTACATGTAACATCTACATGTACATATTTCAGACTGTGGAAAGCATTAAAACTCAATCTATTGGCAACAAGAAAAAGGAGGGGAAATGAGTGTTTTAAATGTTGTAAACCTGATCAATTGAAAATTATATTCACACCATTTAGAAGTACACTAGTGTTGTACCAAGAAATCATACTAGGCTTAGTGGTATTTATACTGTATGGAAAAAGCCCAATAACCAATGATGTGGAATTTGTAGAAACAGTCCTCTAATTTCTCAAATTATTTCAATATTGGTGTATTAATTTATTGTTTTATTTTCTATTTAACAATTCGTTTAAAAAAAGAGTTAATGTGAATCAAATTATCTAAACATCCTTTCCAAAATTGTCATTTAAGCAGCATTTGGATGGAGAGAAGTGAAAAGGAGAGCTTCACACTCACACGGTCTGTCAGGAGTACAATTTGAATCAAAGCTGTTGTGATGTGTCTAATCCTGAATCTAAATACCTTGTACTGAAAATTAAGTCCTGAAAATTGCACCGCCACCTGTTTTGCAGCTTTCTGTGGATGAGAACAGGTTAGCCTGTCTTCACATGTTCAGTCACCTCCTCAATGCCATGCTGAAACATTTAATCTGAACCCCAGTTTCTAGCGACCAGTCTCGATCACATTTGACTGATCTGAAGTTACATCATCATGATATAATGGGTTGATTTTTTTCTTCTTCTTCTGGTTGCTGTAAAACCTACTACACTAACAGCTAAATTTATCTGTTCAGTCTGATGACAAATATTGACTTGTTCTGTGGCTGCATTGCAGAAGTGATATGATCAGAGTGTGAAGTAACACACAGTTCACTCAAATAGGCTCACACACACACACAAACACACATCCTTCTATTACTACTATATTCGTGGGGACTCATATTTGCATATGGACAGTAGGGACATGTCCCTAGCAGGATTTTGGGAGGACAGAATTGTCCCTACCAATATTTGAGTGAACTCGTGCACATTATGTTAGGAGTGAAGTCATATTAGATAATTCCAATGTGCCCTCCAAGAAGCTACGTCTAAAAGACAACCGATTTAGGCATGCTAGCATTTGATTGACTGAAATGCTAGCTGTGAGAATATCACAGTGGTAGCTAACGTCACCAGAAAAATGTCAACTGATGTTATTTAACCATGTTAGCTAGCATTAACTAGCAAGTTAACCCTGGCTTCTGGCTTCTGTACGCTAGCAGTCAGGTTGCTAGCAGAAGAAAACATAAAATGTTTGTTATATCAAAGTATTAGATGAATTCCTGTCAAAAAATCCCATGAAAATATCACCATGAATAGTATGACTGGAAGTTATGCCTTACTATACTATTACATTTTTAAGACTTACTAAACTATGATGTTTTTATGACTTACTAAACTATGACTTTTTATGACTTACTATACTATGACTTTTTATGTTTTGCTATATTATGACTTTTTATGTCTTACTATACTATGACTTTTTATGTCTTGCTATACTATGACTTTTTATGTCTTGCTATGACTTTTTTTTTGTCTTACTATACTATGACTTTTTTATACATCACTATACTATGACTTTTTAAGCCTTACTATACTATGATGTTTTTATGCCTTACTATAATATGATCTTTTTTGCCTTACTATGCTGACATTTTTATGACATTTTACTCCCCTAACTGCCACCTGCAAAAGTTCTCTGATGACTCTGCTATCATTGGCCTCATTACTGATGAGGACAACAGGGAGTACAGAGAACTGACCCAGGACTTTGTGGCCTGGTACCAGCGGAACTGCCTCCAGATCAACACTGGGAAGACCAAGGAGCTGGTGGTTGACTTCTGCAGGCCGAAACATGGTCCTCTCACACCGGTGAACATCCAGAGACTGGACATTGAGATAGTGGACCACTCTTACAGATATCTGGGTGTTCAACTGAACAATAAACTGGACTGAACTCACACTAGTGTACACTACAAAAAAGGACAGACAGGCTGTATCTGCTATGGAGACTCAGGTCTTTTGGAGTGCAGGGGGTACTCCTGAGGACCTTTTATGACTTTGTGGTGGCATCAGCCATTTTCTACGGTGTGGTCTGCTGGGGCGGCAGCAGCGTCGTCACTGCTGATGGGAAGAGACTGAACAGACTGATCAGGAAGGCCAGCACCTCCTGGTATGCTCCCTTAACCCAGTGGATGTAGTGGGTGACAGGAGGATGATGGCTAATCTATCATCCCTGTTGGAAAACATGGGGCAGGGCACTCTGACAGCACTGAGCAACTCCTTCAGCATCAGGATGCTGCACCCGCGGTGTGTGTAGAAGAAGTACCGCAGTTCTTTCCTTCCTGCTACTGTCGGACTGTACAACAAACACTGCACACAGTAGACCATACACAAACATACCAAAGACTGACAAATCACCATGTGCAAAATCACTTATCTGCTGCTATTGTCTTGGGTTGTGTTACATTTATTGTGTGATTGTACATATTACACTATTATATTATTTATCTTTTTTTTGTACTTGGTACTGACATTTCACAGTTTTTTCTTTCCTGTGGTGTCACTGCTGTAATACTGCAAATTTCCCCAATGTTGGACTAATGAAGAAATATCTTATCTTATCCCTTACTGTACTATAACTTTTTTATCCAATACAGTACTATGAGATTTTTATACCTTACTATACTATAACGTTTTTATGCCTTACTATACTATGTCGTTTTTATGACTTTTTATGCCTTACTATACTATGACTGTTTTATTAATTTTTATGCCTTACTATACTATGCCGTTTTTATGCCTTACTATACTATGCCGTTTTTATGCCTTACTATACTATGTCGTTTTGATGACTTTTTATGCAATACTGTAGTATGACGTTTCAGTGACTTTTTATGCCTGACTATACTATGCAGTTTTTATACCTTATACCTTATGTCGTTTTTATGACTTTTTATACCTTACTATACTATGGTGTTTTTATGACTTTTTATGCCTTAATATTGTAGTGGAAAATGTATATCTTGTCACATATGCTTGTGCTATAATGTGTTCACTTGAGTGAAATGGGGATAGACAACTCCTTATAGACCACATGTAACTGGTTGGATTGTGTATGTTTTTCCTGCTCAGTGTCTTACTACTCAGACACCCCTTTGCAAAGGCTTTTAATAAAACCCACCAAAGATAACTTGGTCTCAACCAACTTTATTGAATTTCAACCACATCTATACTAAGTTGTTTTGATAGCTTTTTATGCCTTACTATACTGTGTCGTTTTTTATTTGACTTTTTATACCTTAGTATACTATGACTTTTTTAATGACTTTTAATGGCTTACTTTACTGTGACATTTTTTATACTATGATGTTTTTATGCCTTACTATACTATGCCGTTTTTATACCTCACTATACTATGCTGTTTTTATGCCTTACTATACTATGTCGTTTTGATGACTTTTTATGCCTTACTACGCTATTACGTTTTAATGACTTTACATGCCTTACTATACTATGTCGTTTTGATGACTTTTTCTGCCTTACTACGCTATTACGTTTTAATGACTTCACATGCCTTACTATACTATGTCGTTCTCATGGCTTTTTATGCCTTACTATACTATGCCGTTTTTATGCCTTACTATACTATGCCGTTTTTATGCCTTACTATACTATGCCGTTTTTATGCCTTACTATACTATGCCGTTTTTATGCCTTACTATACTATGCCGTTTTTATGCCTTACTATACTATGCCGTTTTTATGCCTTACTATACTATGCCGTTTTTATGCCTTACTATACTATGCCGTTTTTATGCCTTACTATACTATGCCGTTTTTATGCCTTACTATACTATGCCGTTTTTATGCCTTACTATACTATGCCGTTTTTATGCCTTACTATACTATGCCGTTTTTATGCCTTACTATACTATGCCGTTTTTATGCCTTACTATACTATGCCGTTTTTATGCCTTACTATACTATGCCGTTTTTATGCCTTACTATACTATGCCGTTTTTATGCCTTACTATACTATGCCGTTTTTATGCCTTACTATACTATGCCGTTTTTATGCCTTACTATACTATGCCGTTTTTATGCCTTACTATACTATGATGTTTTAGTGACTTTTTATGCCATACTATACTATGCCGTTTTTATTCATTACTATACTATGCCGTTTTTATGCCTTACTATACTATGTCGTTCTCATGACTTTTTATGCCTTACTATACTATGTCATTTTAATGACTTTTTATGCCTTGCTGTAGTATTATGTTTTCGTAACTTTTTGTGCCTGACTATACTATGCCGTTTTTGTACCTTACTATACTATATCGTTTTAGTGACTTTTTATGCCTTACTATACTGTGACATTTTTATGCCTTACTAAACTATGCCGTTTTTGTGACTTTTTAGGCCTTAGTATACTATGACGTTTTAATGACTTTTTATGCCATACTATAATATGTCGTTCTGATGACTTTTTATACCTTACTATACTATGCCGTTTTTATGACTTTTTATGCCATACTATACTATGCCGTTTTTATGACTTTTTATGCCTTACTATACTATGCCGTTTTAATGACTTTTTATGCCATACTATACTATGTCGTTCTGATGACTTTTTATGCCTTACTATACTATGCCGTTTTTATGACTTTTCATGCCTTACTATACTATGCCGTTTTTATGACTTTTTATGCCATACTATACTATGCCGTTTTTATGACTTTATATGCCTTACTATACTATGCCGTTTTTATGACTTTTTATGCCATACTATACTATGTCATACTATACTATGTCGTTCTGATGACTTTTATGCCATACCATACTATGACGTTTTAGTGACTTTTTATGACTTATTATACTATGTCGTTTTGATGACTTTTAATGCCTTACTACACTGTCATTTTAATGACTTTTTATGACGTTTTCGTAACTTTTTATGCCATACTATACTATGCCATTTTTATGCCTTACTATACTATGTCGTTTTGATGACTTTTTATGCCTGACTGTAGTATGACGTTTTTATGATTTTTTATGCCTTACTATATTATACTATGTCGTTTTGATGACTTTTAATGCCTTACTACACTGTCATTTTAATGACTTTTTATGACGTTTTCGTAACTTTTTATGCCATACTATACTATGCCATTTTTATGCCTTACTATACTATGTCGTTTTGATGACTTTTTATGCCTGACTGTAGTATGACGTTTTTATGATTTTTTATGCCTTACTATACTAGGCCGTTTTTATACCTTACTATACTATGTCGTTTTGATGACTTTTTATGCCTGACTGTAGTATGACGTTTTTATGATTTTTTATGCCTTACTATACTAGGCCGTTTTTATACCTTACTATACTATGACGTTTTAGTGACTTTTTATGCCTTACTATACTATG
>NW_019174404.1:9335070-9343130 GCF_002260705.1 Seriola dumerili
TGATGACTTTTTATGCCTGACTGTAGTATGACGTTTTTATGATTTTTTATGCCTTACTATACTAGGCCGTTTTTATACCTTACTATACTATGACGTTTTAGTGACTTTTTATGCCTTACTATACTATGTCGTTCTGATGACTTTTTATGCCATACTATACTGTGACGTGTTGATGACTTTTTATGTCTTACTATACTATGACGTGTTAGTGACTTTTTATGCATTACTATACTATTACGTTTTAATGACTTTTTATGCCATACTATACTATGTCGTTCTGATGACTTTTTATGCCTTACTATACTAGGTCATTTTAATAACTTTTTATGCCTTGCTGTAGTATGACGTTTTCGCAACTTTTTATGCCTGACTATACTATGACGTATTTATGCCTTACTATACTATGACGTGTTAGTGACTTTTTAGGCTTTACTATACTATGTCATTTTAATGACTTTTTATGCCATACTATACTATGTCGTTTTAGTGACTTTTTATGCCTTACTATACTATGACGTTTTAGTGACTTTTTATGCCATACTATACTATGTCATTTTAGTAACTTTTTATACCTTACTATACTATGACACTTTAGTAACTTTTCATGTCTTACTATACTATGTCGTTTTGATGACTTTTTAAGCCTTACTATACTATGTCTTTTTAATGACTTTTTATGCCATACTATACTATGTCGTTTTTATGCCTAACTATACTATGTCATTTTGATGACTTTTTATGCCTTACTATACTATGCCGTTTTTATACCTTACTATACTATGCCGTTTTCATGCCTTACTATACTATGTCGTTCTGAAGACTTTTCATGCCTTACTATACTATGACATTTTAGTAACTTTTTATACCTTACTATACTATTACATTTTAGTAACTTTTTATACCTTACTATACTATGTCGTTTTAATGACTTTTTATGTCATACTATACTATGCCGTTTTTATACCTTACTATATTATGCCGGTTTTATGCCTTACTATACTATGTCATTTTGATGACTTTTTATGCTTTGCTGTAGTATGATGTTTTTATGATTTTTTTATGCCTTACTATACTATGCCGTTTTTATGCCTTACTATACTATGTCGTTTTGATGACTTTTTATGTCTTACTATACTATGACGTGTTAGTGACTTTTTATGCCTAACTATAATATGACTTTTTTATGCCTTACTATACTATGACATTTTAGTAACTTTTTATGCCTTACTATACTATGACGTTTTTATGCCTTATTATACTATGTCGTTCTGATGACTTTTTATGCCTTACTATACTATGTCGTTTTGATGACTTTTTATGTCTTACTATAATATGACGTGTTAGTGACTTCTTATGCCTTATATATTATGACGTTTTGATGACTTTTTATGCCTTCCTATACTATGACGTTTTAATGACTTTTTATATCTCACTATACTATCTATACTATGACGTTTTAATGACTTTTTATATCTCACTATACTATCTATACTATGACGTTTTAATGACTTTTTATATCTCACTATACTATCTATACTATGACGTTTTAATGACTTTTTATATCTCACTATACTATCTATACTATGACGTTTTAATGACTTTTTATATCTCACTATACTATCTATACTATGACGTTTTAATGACTTTTTATATCTCACTATACTATCTATACTATGACGTTTTAATGACTTTTTATATCTCACTATACTATCTATACTATGACGTTTTAATGACTTTTTATATCTCACTATACTATCTATACTATGACGTTTTAATGACTTTTTATATCTCACTATACTATCTATACTATGACGTTTTAATGACTTTTTATATCTCACTATACTATCTATACTATGACGTTTTAATGACTTTTTATATCTCACTATACTATCTATACTATGACGTTTTAATGACTTTTTATATCTCACTATACTATCTATACTATGACGTTTTAATGACTTTTTATATCTCACTATACTATCTATACTATGACGTTTTAATGACTTTTTATATCTCACTATACTATCTATACTATGACGTTTTAATGACTTTTTATATCTCACTATACTATCTATACTATGACGTTTTAATGACTTTTTATATCTCACTATACTATCTATACTATGACGTTTTAATGACTTTTTATATCTCACTATACTATCTATACTATGACGTTTTAATGACTTTTTATATCTCACTATACTATCTATACTATGACGTTTTAATGACTTTTTATATCTCACTATACTATCTATACTATGACGTTTTAATGACTTTTTATATCTCACTATACTATCTATACTATGACGTTTTAATGACTTTTTATATCTCACTATACTATCTATACTATGACGTTTTAATGACTTTTTATATCTCACTATACTATCTATACTATGACGTTTTAATGACTTTTTATATCTCACTATACTATCTATACTATGACGTTTTAATGACTTTTTATATCTCACTATACTATCTATACTATGACGTTTTAATGACTTTTTATATCTCACTATACTATCTATACTATGACGTTTTAATGACTTTTTATATCTCACTATACTATCTATACTATGACGTTTTAATGACTTTTTATATCTCACTATACTATCTATACTATGACGTTTTAATGACTTTTTATATCTCACTATACTATCTATACTATGACGTTTTAATGACTTTTTATATCTCACTATACTATCTATACTATGACGTTTTAATGACTTTTTATATCTCACTATACTATCTATACTATGACGTTTTAATGACTTTTTATATCTCACTATACTATCTATACTATGACGTTTTAATGACTTTTTATATCTCACTATACTATCTATACTATGACGTTTTAATGACTTTTTATATCTCACTATACTATCTATACTATGACGTTTTAATGACTTTTTATATCTCACTATACTATCTATACTATGACGTTTTAATGACTTTTTATATCTCACTATACTATCTATACTATGACGTTTTAATGACTTTTTATATCTCACTATACTATCTATACTATGACGTTTTAATGACTTTTTATATCTCACTATACTATCTATACTATGACGTTTTAATGACTTTTTATATCTCACTATACTATCTATACTATGACGTTTTAATGACTTTTTATATCTCACTATACTATCTATACTATGACGTTTTAATGACTTTTTATATCTCACTATACTATCTATACTATGACGTTTTAATGACTTTTTATATCTCACTATACTATCTATACTATGACGTTTTAATGACTTTTTATATCTCACTATACTATCTATACTATGACGTTTTAATGACTTTTTATATCTCACTATACTATCTATACTATGACGTTTTAATGACTTTTTATATCTCACTATACTATCTATACTATGACGTTTTAATGACTTTTTATATCTCACTATACTATCTATACTATGACGTTTTAATGACTTTTTATATCTCACTATACTATCTATACTATGACGTTTTAATGACTTTTTATATCTCACTATACTATCTATACTATGACGTTTTAATGACTTTTTATATCTCACTATACTATCTATACTATGACGTTTTAATGACTTTTTATATCTCACTATACTATCTATACTATGACGTTTTAATGACTTTTTATATCTCACTATACTATCTATACTATGACGTTTTAATGACTTTTTATATCTCACTATACTATCTATACTATGACGTTTTAATGACTTTTTATATCTCACTATACTATCTATACTATGACGTTTTAATGACTTTTTATATCTCACTATACTATCTATACTATGACGTTTTAATGACTTTTTATATCTCACTATACTATCTATACTATGACGTTTTAATGACTTTTTATATCTCACTATACTATCTATACTATGACGTTTTAATGACTTTTTATATCTCACTATACTATCTATACTATGACGTTTTAATGACTTTTTATATCTCACTATACTATCTATACTATGACGTTTTAATGACTTTTTATATCTCACTATACTATCTATACTATGACGTTTTAATGACTTTTTATATCTCACTATACTATCTATACTATGACGTTTTAATGACTTTTTATATCTCACTATACTATCTATACTATGACGTTTTAATGACTTTTTATATCTCACTATACTATCTATACTATGACGTTTTAATGACTTTTTATATCTCACTATACTATCTATACTATGACGTTTTAATGACTTTTTATATCTCACTATACTATCTATACTATGACGTTTTAATGACTTTTTATATCTCACTATACTATCTATACTATGACGTTTTAATGACTTTTTATATCTCACTATACTATCTATACTATGACGTTTTAATGACTTTTTATATCTCACTATACTATCTATACTATGACGTTTTAATGACTTTTTATATCTCACTATACTATCTATACTATGACGTTTTAATGACTTTTTATATCTCACTATACTATCTATACTATGACGTTTTAATGACTTTTTATATCTCACTATACTATCTATACTATGACGTTTTAATGACTTTTTATATCTCACTATACTATCTATACTATGACGTTTTAATGACTTTTTATATCTCACTATACTATCTATACTATGACGTTTTAATGACTTTTTATATCTCACTATACTATCTATACTATGACGTTTTAATGACTTTTTATATCTCACTATACTATCTATACTATGACGTTTTAATGACTTTTTATATCTCACTATACTATCTATACTATGACGTTTTAATGACTTTTTATATCTCACTATACTATCTATACTATGACGTTTTAATGACTTTTTATATCTCACTATACTATCTATACTATGACGTTTTAATGACTTTTTATATCTCACTATACTATCTATACTATGACGTTTTAATGACTTTTTATATCTCACTATACTATCTATACTATGACGTTTTAATGACTTTTTATATCTCACTATACTATCTATACTATGACGTTTTAATGACTTTTTATATCTCACTATACTATCTATACTATGACGTTTTAATGACTTTTTATATCTCACTATACTATCTATACTATGACGTTTTAATGACTTTTTATATCTCACTATACTATCTATACTATGACGTTTTAATGACTTTTTATATCTCACTATACTATGACGTTTTAATGACTTTTTATGCCATACTATACTATGCCGTTTTTATACCTTACTATACAATCCCGTTTTTATGCCTTACTATACTATGTCATTTTAATGACTATTTATGCCTTGCTGTAGTATGACGTTTTAATGACTTTTTATGCCATACTATACTATGCCGTTTTTATACCTTACTATACTACGACATTTTAGTGACTTTTTATGCCTTACTATACTATGACGTTTTGATGACTTTTTATGCCTTACTATACTATGACGTTTTGATGACTTTTTATGCCTTACTATACTATGACGTTTTGATGACTTTTTATGCCTTACTATACTATGACGTTTTGATGACTTTTTATGCCTTACTATACTATGACGTTTTGATGACTTTTTATGCCTTACTATACTATGACGTTTTGATGACTTTTTATGCCTTACTATACTATGACGTTTTGATGACTTTTTATGCCTTACTATACTATGACGTTTTGATGACTTTTTATGCCTTACTATACTATGACGTTTTGATGACTTTTTATGCCTTACTATACTATGACGTTTTGATGACTTTTTATGCCTTACTATACTATGACGTTTTGATGACTTTTTATGCCTTACTATACTATGACGTTTTGATGACTTTTTATGCCTTACTATACTATGACGTTTTGATGACTTTTTATGCCTTACTATACTATGACGTTTTGATGACTTTTTATGCCTTACTATACTATGACGTTTTGATGACTTTTTATGCCTTACTATACTATGACGTTTTGATGACTTTTTATGCCTTACTATACTATGACGTTTTGATGACTTTTTATGCCTTACTATACTATGACGTTTTGATGACTTTTTATGCCTTACTATACTATGACGTTTTGATGACTTTTTATGCCTTACTATACTATGACGTTTTGATGACTTTTTATGCCTTACTATACTATGACGTTTTGATGACTTTTTATGCCTTACTATACTATGACGTTTTGATGACTTTTTATGCCTTACTATACTATGACGTTTTGATGACTTTTTATGCCTTACTATACTATGACGTTTTGATGACTTTTTATGCCTTACTATACTATGACGTTTTGATGACTTTTTATGCCTTACTATACTATGACGTTTTGATGACTTTTTATGCCTTACTATACTATGACGTTTTGATGACTTTTTATGCCTTACTATACTATGACGTTTTGATGACTTTTTATGCCTTACTATACTATGACGTTTTGATGACTTTTTATGCCTTACTATACTATGACGTTTTGATGACTTTTTATGCCTTACTATACTATGACGTTTTGATGACTTTTTATGCCTTACTATACTATGACGTTTTGATGACTTTTTATGCCTTACTATACTATGACGTTTTGATGACTTTTTATGCCTTACTATACTATGACGTTTTGATGACTTTTTATGCCTTACTATACTATGACGTTTTGATGACTTTTTATGCCTTACTATACTATGACGTTTTGATGACTTTTTATGCCTTACTATACTATGACGTTTTGATGACTTTTTATGCCTTACTATACTATGACGTTTTGATGACTTTTTATGCCTTACTATACTATGACGTTTTGATGACTTTTTATGCCTTACTATACTATGACGTTTTGATGACTTTTTATGCCTTACTATACTATGTCGTTTTAACGACTTTTTATGCCATACTATACTATGTCGTTTTCATGACTTTTTATGTGTTACTATACTATGACGTTTTTATGCCTTACTATACTATGACGTTTTGATGACTTTTTATGCCTTGCTGCAGTATGACGTTTTCGTAACTTTTTATGCCTGACTGTACTATGCCGTTTTTATACCTTACTATACTACGACATTTTAGTGACTTTTTATGCCTTACTATACTATCATGTTTTTATGCCTTACTATACTATGCCGTTTTTATACCTTACTATACTGTGCCGTTTTTATGTCTTACTATACTATGTTATTTTTAAGACTTTTTATGCCTTACTATACTATGCCGTTTTTATACCTTACTATACTATGCCGTTTTTATGCCTTTCTATTCCATGTCATTTTGATGACTTTTTATGCCTTACTGTAGTATGACATTTTTATGGTTTTTTATGCCTCAGTATCCTGTCGTTGTTATGACTTTTCATACCCTACTATACTATGGTGTTTTTATGACTAATTATACTATGTCGTAGTCATGACTTTTTATCCCTTACTATACTATGACGTTTTCACACCTTTTTACTATTCCTTATTACAATATGACATTTTTATGCATTACTATAATATGACATTTATATGCCTTACTACTAATTTGTTTTTTCATGTCTCAATATATTTTGACATTTTTTTGACTTTTTATGTCTCATTACATGTCATATTCTTGACTTTTTATGCCTTACTATACTATGTAGCTTTTT
The DNA here is from genome assembly GCF_002260705.1 of Seriola dumerili. Lineage (NCBI taxonomy): Eukaryota > Metazoa > Chordata > Actinopteri > Carangiformes > Carangidae > Seriola > Seriola dumerili. Next base: position 9,342,626 of record NW_019174404.1, read on the forward strand.
ACTTTTTATGCCTTACTATGTATGAAGTTTTTATGCTTTACTATATTATGACCTCTTTCTGACCCTTATGCCCTTATATACTATGTCGTTTTTAATACTTTTTATGCCTTACTATACTATGAGGTTTTTATGAATTTTTATGCCTTTCTACTTTATAATATCTTTTGTGAATTTTAATGCCCTATTGAAAAGATGAATTCTTATGACTGAATGACAATCGGACCACCCAGATTTATTTCAGTGTGGCTCATTTTATATTTTCATAAAAGGACAGAACTAGTACATGGCAGACCAAGGTGTCTTTTTGAATTAAAAATGTTCAACTGTCTGTTTGGTGTTTTGCTCTCTGATATGCGTGACAAGAAGATGTTCATCTGGAGATCTTCATGTCCGTTGGGCCTCTGAGCTGTTACGCGTCCTTCTGCAGAGCTCCTGAGATCATTCTCCATCTGTGGGGCTCTAACCATATAAAGGTCCTGGTTATACTGATGAATGTTGTGTTGCT